>NC_069077.1:106814033-107025204 GCF_025698485.1 Gossypium arboreum
TGTATGACTTGACGGTTATTGGGTCATCCATCGAGATTTTTGAGAAATTCAACGGGATTAACATGAGAAATAAATCATGGAAATATTGGATTGATGAGCTCATCTAAGACCAATGACATGATGTATTGTTATGAGACTAACTTGATGATTGAGTGTATGTGATAGGGAAACTATTTCATGCTTGTTGGAATTACTGCCTAAATATGGTTGTATGCTAATTAACCAGTAAGTTTACTTTCTAGTTATCCGAACTTACTAAGCATATAAATGCTTACCCCCTTCTCTTTTCCCTGTCTTACACAGCTCGTGGACTCGTGAATATTGGAAGCCGATTGGAGAATCAACACACTATCGTCTTGTCCCTGTTTGGTATATAGATACTTTTATTTTGTTTAATGGCATGTATAGGGCTTTTGGTTATTTTGTTATATGTGTCATTTGGCTAGCCAATGTAAGGGTTTAAATGGTATACTTATTCTTTTGTACATGGCCATGAGATGTGGCTCATATTGATGTAGGTTGTGAACCTATTAATGATGTATGTTTATGTTTAAATGCTTCATGAGATATGATGATGAGGTTTATCATGGATGGATGATTGAAATGGGACCTAATAATTTGAGAGTAGACATAGCATATAATGGTATATGGTTATAATATGGCCTAAGGGTAAAATGTAAAATGTGCTATGATAATCCCTAATACAAAAAGGATAATTTAGCATGTACTGAGGTGATGAGATGAAGCTAGCATGCGATGAGTCATGCCAAGGTTGTTTAAGAGTATAATGAGGCCATGTTAAATACCATTGAAGTCTTTAAGTGTGTATGGATGATAAAGGGTGACCAAAGGCTTGAAAAATAGCCCTAAAAAGGTCCACACAGGTAGACACATGGGCATGTGTCTAGGTCGTGTGTGACACACGGTCAGCCCCCATCGGCGTGTTGCCAGACCGTGTGTCCCCTACACCAAAAATTTTAGGTCAGTTTGCATGGTAATAAACACACGGGTAGAGACACTGCCCTGTATCTCAACCGTGTGGTGGACACAGCCTAAGCACACGGACGTGTGCCATGGCCGTGTGCCTCAAAATGAGTGATGACGTCATAAAGAGAATGTCCGGGTTTTTGGACATGGGTGTGTCTAGGCCGTGTGAGGGGCATGGGCATGTGCATCGCCGTGTAAAAACCCCTATAGGTTTGAAATGAAAAATAAATCCAGATAATTCAACATGGGTGTGGGACACAGGGGTGTCTCCAAGCACACGGGCGTGTGCTTTACCCCCACACGGGCGTGTGAGGCATAACCCTAGGAATTTTACTAAAATTTTCTATAGTCCTCGGTTCAGTCTGGGATCGCTTTTAATGTATGTTTTGGACCTTGTAGGTCCATAATCGGGACACTATGATATTGTTTGATCGGTTTTAAATTGAATGAAATTTTATAACTCGTATTATCTGATAGTATCCGAGTATGTGTTTGGTAACGCCTCGTACCTTGTCTCGGTCTTGAGTACGGGTAAGGGGTGTTACACCACGAGCATGTGGGCCCCACATAGGTAAACCACACAAACGTGTGGAGAATATTGGGTCAGGCTGTGTAATACACAGAGCCAAGGCCATTATGGGCTGTGTGGGCCACACGGGCGTATAGGCCCACATGGGCCATTTTTACCGTTTGACTGTTAAGATTGCACGGGTCACCTGAGATGATTGTGGACCTATGTTGGGTCGGTAAGTTTACCTATACCCCCTATATATATGATAAAGTGATCATTTTGCCCTTATATGGTAAGATGATTGTTTTGCCCCTATGTGATGTATATGTATATATATGTGCATGTATGACCATATTTTAGCATGTTATATAAACTGTAATGGATACATGTATGATTCTATGATATGTCATGACTGTATGATGCATTGCATTGGAGGAAGTGTACTGAAAGGCCTCGACCCTAAATTACTGGTAGCCCAACTGCATCTTACTATATAGTGCCGCAACCGGTGCTAATTCTAAAGTGTAGGGTTGGACGGAGATGGAGTGTAGAGGTTGGATGGGTAGGATTTGTATACTGTTTAAACTATTACTGGACTGTTTATTGTTATTGTAATGGGCCAAGGCCCAAACACATGATGTTTCTGTAATGAGATAGGTTAAAGCCCAAACTAATATTGTCACTGTTGCTAAAAAGGGCTTAGGCCCATACTGTGCTTGTTTTTTGTCTGTTGCTTAAATGGGATTACACACTGAGTCTTCGTAAACTTACCCATCTATTTATCTGTACAGGTAGGCGGATCAGTACTGCGAGGGACTCAAAGGCGGCCGCACAACCGCATTTACTAACATATTTGCTTAATTTTTATAAGTAATTTAATTTGGGTATTTGTTTATGTAATAAGGCCTCTTTAAATTTTTAACTTTTAATTTGGGGTTTTATTTTTTTTTATTCATATCTGTTAGTAGTAGGATGCGGGTTTTCAAAAAGATAATTGTTTTTTCAAAACACCACGTTTACGCAATATATTTTAAAAGCTTCCACAACAAACAATGTTTAAAAAGTAATAGCAATTTTAATGTGACTGACATTTTTCCAAACAACTTGAGTTTTAAATTAAACGAACATCTTTGAATCACACAAAGAGGATAAATTGAGAACAAGTTTTTACAACATCGTACTTTATGAAAAACACTTCAATGTAACATCGCCAGATTCAGCCATAACGTCCAGGCTAGGCTTGGGGTGTTACATTTAGTGGTATTAGAGCCAAGTTGCAAAACTCGGCTATGGAATTGGGTTTCTTCTAAAACTTGGAATTTTTAGAAAAGAACTGTTCCAAATGATTTGGAGGTACTTTGAAATGTTATTACTGAATGTGTAGTGCACCGAGTCTCCGCGTCGATCCTGTAAGTTCTCTCTGAAAATTGTATTTTGATTTTGACTGAAACTTCCATAGGTAGGATTACTAAGACTACAATAGGTAGTATAGCGTACTGGAAACTCTTTAGTAGTGTATACTGAAACTGTAGAGAAACCGATAGACACCAATAGACACTGCGTTGTGCGAAAATAAAACTCAATACTTTTGATACTGTCTCCATGAAATATCTGTTAATAAACAATTGGAACTGTAAACTGATCTGCATAAAACTATTAATTCAAGATAAAACCCAATTCAATAATGAGCACCAGAGGTACTGGGGATGACGCGCTGTTCCAAGCTATATTGTAGATTTTGGAGAGGGTCGCTGGACACAAAATTGGATCTGGGGGCCGACGGTCTGTAATATCCCGAATTAAGGCCTAATCGGAATAGTGGTTTCGTGACCACAAATCCAAGATAGAAATAATTATTTTATAATTATTTTGAGGTTTATGATATTATTGCATAATTGTGTGAAAATTTCGTGAAGAAATTTTTGGCATAACGAGTTTAATTTAAAGTTAGGGACTAAATCGAGTAAGTTGCAAAACTTACATTTTAGAAGTTTTTAGTATGAAATTGCTTTGAAATATTAATTAGGAGGTCTTAAATGGTAATTTGACCAATTTTAAGTTCATGGAAAAAATTAGCACATGGAAGGAATTTTTTTGAAAGTTTATTAAGGAGGGGCATTTTGGTCATTTGGATATTAAATGAAATAAAAAGGGAAAATAACACAAAATTGGTTATCATCTTCCTTAGTTGCTACCGAATGCTCCCTCTCTCCATAGCTAGGGTTTCTTCAACTTTCAAGCTTCATAGTAAGTGATTCCAAGCCCCGTTTTTAATGATTTTTACATTTTCGAAATCCCGGTAACTCGGTATATAGCTTATGATAGTAATATTTTGAGTTAGAGTTCATATTTGGAAAAATACCCATAGGTGAAACTTGTGAATTTTGATGTTTTATGATATAATAAGAGGTTTTAAATTATGTTAGACAACTTGTGCTACTCGGTTTTGAGTGAAAACGAGTAAAAGAGCTTAATCGGCAAAAATACCTAATAGTCATAAGTACATTTTAGAGTGAGAATTTGATGTTGCCATAGAAGGGAAAAGTGATCAGCATGTTATAAAACATAAGATAAGGAATTAAGTTTAATTCTCGAGATTTGGGGCAAAAGTGTAAATATGCAAAAGTTTAAGGGTAAAATTGTAATTTTACAAAAATTTGAATTAAAGACTAATTTGAAAATGTGAGTATTAAATAAGCTAAATGTGTTATTTTAGATTAAGAAAGACGTGGAATCGACCCCAATCGAGGAAAAGAAAAGATTGTGGACTAAATTACAAAATCATTATATTTTGGTACCAAGGTAAGTTCATGTGTGAATAATGTAGCATAATTGTTATTTATAAGTTATTGATGTTAATTATATGATATGCTGATTTTTATCATAAAATATATGGTTTGTGGTTATTTTCGAATAAAATGCAAATTATGTGTATTATTTGTTAAATATAAAGTGCTACCGAGTATTGGTTTCGGTATTTTACGGAAGATGGCAAGGATATGTGTTCGATGAAAATCTCGTTTGAACCTTAGGAATAGATTAGGATACAAGTGACATGTCACTAGGATGGTTGAGCATCCGAACTCGTTGAGTTGAGTCCGAGTTCACTTATGGATACGAACGCCCGAGCTCGTTGAGTTAAGTCTGAGTTCACTTAGAGGCGGGTTACATGATTTCTTGATTACATATGTGGCACTTATGTGCAAATTATCCATGTATCCGAGTTATATTCCGATGTGTTCAACGGGTAAAATTTCTAGTGAAATGGAAGAACACTTAAGATGCAAGTGACGTTTTGGTAAGTGTTGTGAAATGGATACTTTGGACAGGTATGTACTTAACCCTCGGGTTGAAAATAGATACAACAACGATAAGGTGGTAAGATGATGAATGATGTTTAGAAATGTGATATATGTTTTGGTGATAATTGTATTGTTATGTTACTTGTTATTTGCATATGAACTTACTAAGCATTTATGCTTACTCCCTCCTTTTTTTATTCACTGTAGTTTTGAACAAGCCGGCTCGGGAATCGGGACAGGTCAAAGGTTCAATCACACTATCCGAAGGACACTTTTTGGTAAATGGCTTGTAAAACTTAAGTATGGCATGTATAGCAATATACCTATTTCGTGTAAATAATTTTGTGATATGACGGTGATTTGGTTGAGAAAATGCTTGATAATGATAGGTCATGGAAATGACTAATTTAGACCATGTTTGATGTCATGGAAAGTTAATAGGTTATCTAGTCCATAAAAACTCATGAAAAGATGAAATTTGCCATAAACAAAACATTGCAGCAACACTGACGTGAGTTTGAAAATTTACTAAAAATCATAGAAATCGAATTTGATAATGGATTAAAGATGAAATTGAAGCCCAATATGTCTATTTTCATATAAAATAAACTAAACAGGTAAAGGAATTATATGTTAGAAGATATTTTAATTTTTGTAAAATAGGGCCAGAGTGATTTCTGGATCCCCTGTTCCAAATTTAGGAATTCACCATAAATTGTAAAAAAATAATTAGGTATTTTATTTTATATTCTTGGAATACTTATTGAGTCTAGTTTCAGGATAAACAAACGGCATAGTCATATAAAATTTTCACAGAGAGATATATGGTTTGTAGTAAAAAGAGATCAGTCCAGCCAAGTCCTGAAATAGGGGTAATTTAACAAATAAACTCTACTAATTGGCCCAACCAAAAATTTTGGAAAACAATTATTAAATAGATATATGAGTCTAGATTTACAAAAAATTTACGGATCTTGATTTCGAGTTTCCTAACTCGAGATATGATTTTTCTTGTAACTATGACGCAGGTAACTAGAAAGCTGTGAATGTAGAAACGAATGATTCGAAGTTATTAATTTGATAAATTATGTTCAGTAACACCTCAAGCTCGACTCCAGTGACGGTCTTGGGCATGGGGGTGTTACATTTAGTGGTATCAAAGCAGGTTTAGTTGATTCTCGGACTACGTGCTGTATGTACGGATTTTGCTATACATGCCATATGTATAAATTGTGATAGTGTGACGACTTCTGACCTTTTTAAATGACTTTTTTATATAGTAATTGGATCCCGATCCAGCTATGGCAGATGAAGTAGAGAGTAATGCGCCAGCTTCAGCTGAAGGGGCAGCACCGACTAAAAATCCACCCCCTACTTTGGTCAAGGAGGAGGAGAAAGGGATCAAGAAGCCTTTCTCCAAATGATGAGTGCATGGTATACTGAGTTCGTTCGTACGAACCCAAATGTACGACCTCCCCCACCTCTCCCAATTCCTCAACCTATACCCCCGATGCCTCAGGATGTGGATATGATAAAATTTCACAGAACTCCAGTTGACAGAATTCGTAAACAAGGGGCCGAAGAATTTAGGGCAAATATTGATGATGATGCCGAGAAAGTAGAGTTCTGGCTTGAAAATTCTATCCGGGTATTTGATGAATTATCTTGTACACCTGAAGAATGTTTGAAATGTGCTGTATCTTTGTTGAGGGATTCAGCCTATAATTGGTGGAAGACTTTGATTTCGGTGGTACCGAAAGAGAGGGTAACCTGGGAATTCTTTCAAGAAGAGTTTCGGAAGAAATATATTAGTGAAAGATTTATTGATCAGAAACGTAAAGAGTTTCTTAAGCTGAAGCAAGGTAATATGACAGTCACAGAATATGAAAGAGAGTTTGTTCGATTGAGTAAGTATGCCAGAGAATATGTTCCTACAGAGGCCAAGATGTGACGATGATTTGAAGACGGGCTCAACGAAGACATCAAGGTATTTGTTGGGATCCTAAAACTAAAAGAAATGGTGGTACTTGTCAATCGAGCTTGCAAGGCTGAAGAACTACTTAAGGAAAAGAAAAAGGTAGAATCTGGGACACGAAATTGGAAGAAAAGATCAATGAGTAATGCACCCTCACAGCAACCCAGAAAGTCAAGAAATATGAATCCTCGTCCCCAAGTTTCAGCTGGGCAATCATATGGAAATTTTAAGAAGCAAAATATGGGTCCTAAGTCCCAGACTATTTCGGCAGCCAGTGTAGGAAACTTGAGATTTGTTAAACCTGAATGCTAGCGATGCGGTAGAAATCATTTTGGTCCGTGCAGAGCAAATGAATGTTTTCGATGTGGTTCTCTGGATCATTTTATTAGAGACTGGCCAGAGAGAGCTGAGAAAGAAAAATTTCAGTATACAAAAGCAAGTGGTGCGGATTCGAGGGGAAGGTATCCAAGAAAAGCTGGGAGTGAAGCAAGCAGTAAGAATGTAGCCAGAGATGTAGTAGTTAGACCTGAAGGAAGGGCTCCGGCTAGAACTTATGCTATTAAAGCGCGTGAAGATGCTTCCTCACCGGTATATTTTCTCTTTATGATGTTAATGTTATTGCTTTGATTGATCCCGGTTCTACTCATTCATATGTATGCATGAAACTGGTGTCTATCATGAATATACCTATTGAGAACACAGAATTTATGATTAGAGTGACGAATCCGTTAGGCAAATGTGTGATAGTTGATAAAGTATGCAAGAAATGTCCTTTAATGATTCGGGGTCATTACTTTCCGGCCGACTTGATGTTGTTGTCGTTTGATGAGTTTGATGTTATTTTGGGTATGGATTGGTTGACGTTGCATGATGCTATAACAAATTGAAAAGAAAAGGTTATAGAATTAAAGTGTGAAAATGGTGAAACTCTGCGGGTTGAATCAGATAAATCAGAGGCATTGTCTAGTGTGATTTCTTCAATGTCGGCTCAAAGATATTTGAGAAAGGGTTATGAATCTTACTTGGCGTATGTAATTAATACAAAAGAAGTTGAAAATAAAGTTGAATTAGTGCCGGTTGTGTGTGAATTTGAGGATGTATTTCCAGAAGAATTGCCGGGTTTGCCTCCAGTCAGGGAAGTAGAATTTGGTATTAATTTGATACCAGGAACAACTCCGATCTCGATTGCTCTATATAGAATGGCACCAACAGAGTTAAAAGAGATAAAGTCGCAATTGCAAGAGTTGAGACTGAGTTTTTCACCTTGGGGTGCTCCCGTGTTATTTCTAAAAATGAAGGATGGTTCTGTGAGGTTGTGTGTTGATTATCGGCATTTAAACAAGGTGAAAATCAAAAACAAGTATCCGTTGCCAAGAATTGATGATTTGTTTGATCAACTAAAAGGAGCGACATGGTTTTCAAAGATTGACATGAGATCTGGGTATTATCAGCTGCGAGTAAAAGAGTCGGATGTGCCTAAAACTGCTTTTAGAACAAGGTACGATCATTATGAATTTTTAGTTATGCCATTCGGGTTGACAAATGCTCCTGCTATGTTTATGGATTTAATGAATCGCATATTTCAACCATACTTGGAAAATTTGTTATGGTGTTTATAGATGATATTTTAATTTATTCAAAAGATGAGACAGAACATGCTGAGCATTTGAGGATAGTTTTGCAAACTTTGAGAAATAAGCAGCTGTATGCTAAATTTAGTAAAAGTGAATTTTGGCTTTGGGAAGTTGGATTTTTGGGTCATATTGTTTCAGGTGATGGTATACGGGTTGATCCTAGTAAAATTTCAGCCATTGTTGATTGGAAACCACCTAAAAATGTAATCGAAGTTAGAAGTTTCTTGGGGCTAGCTGGGTATTATTGGTAGTTTGTAAATGGATTTTCTATAATTGCTGCTTCTATGACTAGACTACTCCGAAAGAATGTTAAATTTGAATAGATGGAAGAATGTCAACAGAGTTTCGAAGAATTGAAAAAGTTATAAACAGAGGCACCAATGTTAGTACAGCCTGAATCAGGTAAAGAATTTGTGGTGTATAGTGATGCTTCTCTAAATGGTTTGGGGTGTGTACTTATGCAAGAAGGAAAAGTGGTGGCTTATTCTTCGAGGCAGTTAAAATCTCATGAGAGGAATTATCCTACTCACGATTTGGAATTGGCTGTGGTGGTGTTTGCTTTGAAGATTTGGCAATATTATTTGTATGGTGAAAAGTACCGGGTATATACCGACCACAAAAGTCTTAAGTACTTGATGTCACAAAAAGACTTGAATTTGAGACAGCGAAGATGGTTGGAGTTATTGAAAGATTATGAGCTTGTTATTGATTATCATCCGGGAAAAGCGAATGTGGTTGCCGATGCTTTAAGCAGAAAGTTGTTGTTTGCTTTGAGAGCTACGAACACTCAGTTGAAAATGTCAGATGATGGTTCGATTCTAGCAGAGTTAAGAGCAAGACCGATATTTTTACAAGAGATTTCTAAAGCTCAGAAAAATGATCAAGATTTGTAAACCAAGAGAAAGCAGTGTGAAGCTGATACGGGATTAGATTTCAGAATCGGTTCTGATGGTTGCTTGATGTTTAAAAATCAGATTTGTGTACCGAAAAATGATGAATTGATTCAAAAGATTTTGCATGAAGCACATAATGGCTGTTTCGCGGTTCATCCGGGCAGTACGAAAATGTATAATGACTTGAAGAAAATGTACTGGTGGAGTAGAATGAAAAGAGATATTTTCGAGTTTGTATCAAAATGCTTAATTTGTCAACAGGTGAAAGCTGAACACCAAGTGCCTTCGGGATTACTTCAGCCTATTATGTTTCCTGAATGGAAATGGGATCAGATTACTATGGATTTTGTTTCAGGGTTGCCATTGACTCCAAGGAAAGAAAGATGCAATCTGGGTAATAGTTGACAGATTAACTAAGTCGGCTTATTTTATCCCGGTATGTATGGATTATTCTATTAACAAGTTGGCTAAACTGTATGTTAGAGAAATTGTTAGACTACATGAAATACCATTGTCGATCATTTCGGATAGAGATCCGAGGTTTACCTCGCATTTTGTCAAAAGTTGCAAGACGCGTTAGGTACGAAGTTAAATTTCAGTACTGCTTTCCATCCACAAACTGATAGGCAATCAGAGAGAATAATTCAGATTCTTGAAGATATGCTTAGATGTTGTGTATTGGAATTTCAAGGAAGTTGGGAAAGATATTTACCGTTGGTAGAATTTGCTTACAATAATAGTTATCAGACGAGTTTGAAGATGGCACCTTATGAAGCATTGTATGGTCGTAGGTGTCGAACAGCTTTGTATTGGACTGAACTCAAAGAAAATTTGATCTATGGAGTTGATCTAATAAAAGAAATCGAAGAAAAAGTAAAGATAATTCGAGATTGTTTGAAAGCTGCTTCAGATAGACAGAAATCTTATGCAGATTTAAAACGAAAAGACATTGAATTTCAAGTTGGTGATAAAGTATTTTTAAAAGTGTCTCCGTGGAAGAAAGTTCTCAGATTTGGACGGAAGGGAAAATTAAGTCCGCGTTTTATCAGGCCGTATGAAATAATTGAAAGAGTTGGACCGGTAGCCTATCGGTTAGCATTGCCACCTCAATTGAAGAAATTCATAATGTATTCCATGTGTCTATGTTACGTCGATATCGTTCGGATCCTTCACATGTGGTTTCACCGACAGAAATTGAACTACAACCAAACATGACCTATGAAGAAGAACCGATTAAGATTTTAGCTCGAGAGGTCAAACAGCTAAGGAACAAAAGTATTGCACTTGTGAAAGTGTTGTGGCAAAAGCATGAAATAGAAGAAGCTACATGGGAACCCGAAGAAACTATGAAGAATCAATACCCACATTTATTTACCGGTAAGATTTTCGAGGACGAAAATCTTTAAAGGGGGAGAGTTGTAATATCCTGAATTAAGGCCTAATTGGAATAGTGGTTTCGTGACCACAAATCCGAGATAGAAATAATTATTTTATAATTATTTTGAGGTTGATGATATGATTGCATAATTGTGTGAAAATTTCGTGAAGAAATTTTTGGCATAACGAGTTTAATTTAATGTTAGGGACTAAATCGAATAAGTTGCAAAACTTGCATTTTAGAAGTTTTTAGTATGAAATCACTTTGAAATAGTAATTAGGAGGTCTTAAATGGTACTTTGACCAATTTTAAGTTCATGGACAAAATTAGGACATGGAAGGAATTTTTTTGAAAGTTTAAGGAGGGGCATTTTGGTCATTTGGATATTAAATGAAATAAAAAGGGAAAAATAACACAAAATTGGTTATCATCTTCCTTAGTTGCTGCCGAATGCTCCCTCTCTGCATATCTAGGGTTTCTTCAACTTTCAAGCTTCATAGTAAGTGATTCAAATCCCCGTTTTTAATGATTTTTACGTTTTCGAAATTCCGGTAACTTGGTATAGCTTATAATAGTAATATTTTGAGTTAGAGTTCATATTTGGAAAAATACCCATAGGTGAAACTTGTGAATTTTGATGTTTTATGATATAACATGAGGATTTAAATTATGTTAGACAACTTGTGCGACTCGGTTTTGAGTGAAAACGAGTAAAAGAGCTTAATCGGCAAAAATACCTAATAGTCATAAGTACATGTTAGAGTGAGAATTTGATGTTGCCATAGAAGGGAAAAGTGATCAGCATGTTATAAAACATAAGAATAAGGAATTAAGTTTAATTCCCGAGATTTGGGGCAAAAGTGTAAATATGCAAAAGTTTAGGGGTAAAATTGTAATTTTGCTAAAATTTGAATTAAAGACTAATTTGATAATGTGAGTATTAAATAAGCTAAATGTGTTATTTTAGATTAAGAAAGACGTGGAACCGACCCCAATCGAGGAAAAGAAAAGATTGTGGACTAAATTGCAAAATCATTATATTTTGGTACCAAGGTAAGTTCATGTGTAAATGATGTAGCATAATTGTTATTTATAAGTTATTGATGTTAATTATATGATATGCTGATTTTTATCATGAAATATATGCTTTGTGGTTATTTTCGAATAAAATGCAAATTATGTGTATTATTTGTTAAATATAAAGTGCTACCGAGTATTGGTTTCGGTATTTTACGGAAGATGAAAAGGATATGTGTTCGATGAAAATCCCATTTGAACCTTAGGAATAGATTAGGATACAAGTGACATGTCACTAGGATGGTTGAGCATTCGAACTCATTGAGTTGAGTTCGAGTTCACTTACGGATGCGAATGTTCGAACTCGTTAAGTTGAGTTCGAGTTCGTGAGATGTAACTAGGCATCCGAACTCATTGAGTTGAGTCCGAGTTCACTTATGGATATGAACTCTCGAGCTTGTTGAGTTGAGTCCGAGTTCACTTAGGGGCGGGTTACATGATTTCTTGATTACATATGTGGCACTTATGTGCAAATTATCCATGTATCTGAGTTATATTCCGATGTGTTCAACGGGTAAAATTTCTAGTGAAATGGAAGAACACTTAAGATGCAAGTGATGTTTTGGTAAGTGTTGTGAAATGGATACTTTGGACAGGTATGTACTTAACCCTCGGGTTGAAAATAGATACAACAACGATAAGGTGGTAAGATGATGAATGATGTTTAGAAATGTGATATATGTTTTGGTGATACTATGCTAAGGTTGTTTGGTATAATTGTATTGCTATGTTACTTGTTATTTGCATATGAACTTACTAAGCATTTATGCTTACTCCCTCATTTTTGTAACACCCCGAACCCGAGACCATCGCCGGTGTCAGACACGAGGGGTTAACAAGCCAAGTTCACTTGTTTTGCCCATCCATTTGACATTTTCAGTCAGGCTGGAAAACTGCGTCACTGTCGCCTTAAAAATCATATCTCGAGTTTCAAAACTCGGAAACTGGTTTTGTAAATTTTCCCTGAATTTAGACTCATATATCCATCCATGGATTTATTTCTAGAATTTTTGGTTGGGCCAATTGGTACAGTTTATTAGTTAAAGTCACCCATGTTACAGGGATCGACTGCTCTGACCTTCGCGCGGTATAACTTGAATATCTCTCTGTAAAGGGCTTTAATTCTGGTGTCGTTTGTTTCTAATGAAACTAGACTCAAAATGGAATCTGTACATATAAGGTATGTCTCCTAATTATTTTTGGATAATTTATAGTAAATTTTTGAAGTTGCGAAAGGGAACCCAGAAACCATTCTGGCCCTGTCTCACAATAGCTTTAATATCTCTTAACATGTAACTCCTATGACCATTTCGTTTCTTCCATATGAAAATAGACTCATCAAGGTTAATTTGCATAGCTTATTCACTATTTAATTCCATTCCTACGAATTTTGGTGATTTTTCACATTCACGTCACTGCAGCTGGCAGCATCTGTTTTTAAGGTAGGCCTTACCTATTTGGTAGTCTCCATGAACCAACTAGTCTTGCCATACATAGGTTCATATATGATCATTTTAACCATGCCAATGGCTGATCATATGACCAACATTCCCATTTCCAAGCCATAGCCACATCATGACACCAAATATATACATACAAACCACAATTATTCTAAGTTCATGTTTCCTTTCGAGCCATTTTGCATGACCGTACATACTTACATCACAACATATTTAACAAACAAGGGTAGTCCTATACATGCCATCTCAAGTTCAACCAAAATTTATACCAAAATGGAGGCTTGATAGTGTGGATGACTTCGACTTCAATGATCCCAAATCCGATTGCTTCGAGCGAAATCTAGAAAACTGAGAGCCAAAGCAACGGGGTAAGCACTTTTATGCTTAGTAAGTCTCAAGGAATATAATCAACTCTAATTACAGCAATACATTCACATAGCCAAGTGCATCATTTCATTAATACACATTCTTACTTCACACTTCATCATTATATAATTTCACAAAGTATCAATCAATTCAATAACTGAAATTCATTAGTCGGTTGAGCGAATGTTGCTCAAACATGTCGACTTTCCAATGCACATATAACGTACCTTATCCTTTGGGCTTTTCGAGTGTACTAATAAATTCATTACAGCAACCAACACTCACCTCCAGCCCAAGATTCTTGAACATAACCGGATATAACCATGTGCACAAATGCCTTGGTCTTAGCCGGATAGAATGTCTCGCACGAATGCCTTGGTCTTAGCCGGATGTAGCCACTAGCACAATTGCCTTGGTCTTAACCGGATATAATTTCCAGCATAATTGTCTTGGATTTAGCCCGTATATCATTCAATTTCCATGAACACATACATCAATTATCATTGGACATACATAATTCATTTTCGTTACTAAGGCTCAAACGCAATTATAGTCACAAGCATATTCGCTTTCGGGACTTAGCCGGGTAGAATTCAAATACTCATGCATACATAATCAATAATCAATACACATCCATACTTTATTTCACATAATTCAAGTAGGGTCACTTCTTGAGGACTTACCTAGGATGTTGTCGAACGGCTTTTTCGGCTATTCGATCACTTTCTCCTTCCCCTTGTCCAATTGTGGCCCTCTAAGCTCTTGAGCTAATTCAAACAAATTCAATTTATTAAAACCTCATTGTGCTAGCTTATGGCGAATATGACAAGGAGTTTAAATGGTCATATGGCCACCCTTTAGCTTGAATACACAACGGTCATGCACATTTTATACTACATCAAGCAATTCAATACAATTTATTCGAGCATCAAGGAAATGCTAAGGCCTTCAATAGGCTACCCAAGGCCGAATATTCATGTACATGTTGAGGTCAATTTTGCACTTAATACCTCACAAAACAGCATGCAATTTACTAATTAATGCTTTGCACATTGTGGCCCAAAACTTATAATATAGCATCAAGCACTTATATGTGTGCTAGGTCAATTGTGCTTGCAATTTCACAAGCATTCTTCCACATCTTCTTCTTTAAACCAATTTATTCATCACTTAGTTCATAACCAAAACATAATGTGCAATCATATATATGCATATATGAGCATGGCCGAATTTCAAGGTGTCCATAGCCATCCAAAACACAAATTTTAACTAACATGCAAGAAGCATGAATCATGCTCAAGAATGCATCATGGCCAAATATGACAATCATGCTCCTTTTCAACTTCAATCATGATAAAACAAAAAAGAAAGCTCAAAATCTTACTCATGAGTAGACAATCCATCATTGCATGCATCATCATCAAGCTTCACACTTAGCATGCAATGGCTTTATCACCATAACAACTTTGGCCAAATGCCATTTCCATGGCATAACAAAGATTTGAGCCATGGCTAACATGCACATCAAATTAGCAACCAAAACATGCATGAAACTCCCAACACAACCTCATACATACCTTACTCTTGTTGCAAGTTTAGCCAAATTTCCTTCTAGATCTCTTCTAAACAAAGAAAATGAAGCAAAATCCTTCCTTCTTCCTTAGTATTTTCGGCCAAAGAAGAGAAAAATAGGTGAACAATTTTTTTTCTTTGCTTCTCTTTCACTCACGGCAAAAGGGGGAAGGATGAGCAAATTTTGATTTTTTGTTTCTCTTCCTACATGCTTAAATTTTTATCATTTATCACATCATGCATTAACAAAACATGTCATAACATGTCTTCCTTGCCCATATTCCTTGTCATGGCCGGCCACTATACCATCCTTGGGGAAATTTGACATGCAAATCCCTTATTTTTGCATGCATGCTCAACTAGTCATCGCACATTTCCCCATCATACTTTCAAAGTTTACTACTAGGTCCTTTCTAGTGAAATTCACATTTATAATTTCTAAATTGAAACATCAAAATGTCATACACAATTTAACACATATCATAGGCATCAAATTAAATTTTTAATTATTTTTATGCCTCGGTTTTGTGGTCCCGAAACCACATTCCGACTAGGGTCAATTTTGGGCTGTCACAATTTTTTTATTCACTGTAGTTTTGAACAAGCCGGCTTGGGAATCGGGATAGGTCGAAGGTTCGATCACACTATCCGAAGGACACTTTTTGGTAAATGGCTTGTAAAACTTAAGTATGCCATGTATAGCAATATACCTATTTTGTGTAAATAATTTTGTGATATGACGGTGATTTGGTTGAGAAAATGCTTGATAATGATAGGTCATGGAAATGACTAATTTAGACCATGTTTGACGTCATGGAAAGTTAATAAGTTATCTAGTCCATAAAAACTCTTTAAAAGATGAAATTTGCCATAAACAGAACATTGCAGCAACACTGATGTGAGTTTGAAAATTTACTAAAAATCATAGAAATTGAATTCGTTGATGGACTAAATATTAAATTGAAGCCCAATATGTCTATTTTCATATAAAATAAATGAAACAGGTAAAGGAATTATATGTTAGAAGATATTTGAATTTTTGTGAAACAGGGGCAGAGTGATTTTTGGATCCCCTGTTCCAACTTTAGGAATTCACCATAAATTGTACAAAACTAATTAGGTGTTTTATTTTATATTCTTGGAATCCTTATTGAGTCTAGCTTCAGGATAAATAAACAGCACAGTCATATAAATTTTTCACAGAGAGATATATGGTTTGTAGAAAAAAAAGGTCAGTCCAGCCAAGTCCTGAAACAGGGTTAACTTTAACAAATAAAATGTACTAATTGGCCTAACCAAAAATTCGAGAAAAAAATTAGCAAATAGATATATGAGTCTAGATTTAGGGAAAATTTACGGATCTTGATTTTGAGTTTCTTAACTCGAGATATGATTTTTCTTGTAACTGTGACGTAGGTAACTAGAAAGCTGTGAATGTAGAAACAAATGATTTGAAGTTCTTAATTTGATAAATTATGTTCAGTAACACCTCAAGCTCGACTCCGGTGATGGTCTCAGGCATGGGGACGTTACACGATCGATTACGGAACGACTCCAGTCTAATGGAGTTGAGCTCTTCAGAGGGAGTGTCACGGGTGTCGCCTCTAATGTGGCCAAATATTAGATTGACGTACTGTCCCAGTCTATTTATAGACTATACCGAAAACACTCAAGTTAAATATGGTAATGTTTTGGAACTAGAGTGCGCAGCAGGAACGTAGTGGTGTAGTCTGTGTTATGTGATTGATTTGATAGTTGAAAATTTCAGGGTCGAAATTTCTTTAAGGAGGGGTGAATTGTAACGCCCCAAATTTTGGGCATGGAAGTATTAGGTCTTGAGCATGGAACAATTAGGAGGCTGCACATAAATGTTTAATTGTGCATGAAAGTGACACAACTATCTGTCTACATTAGTGTTTATGTGTTCTGGATGGGTATGAGAAGTCTTGGGTTCAAGCATTGGCTTGCGCAAAAGTTTTGTTTTTAAAGGAATAAACATTGTCTCTAGGCAGTAGGCTTTTGAATAAAAATGGGTGAAACATTACATAAAGAGCCTTGTAACACCCCAAATCAGACCTGGAAGTTTGGCTCGAATCTGGCGTGTCACATTGAAGTGTTTTTCGAAAACCATGTTTCCATTAAAAACCCTTCTTAATAATTAAAAACTTATACCCTTTTTAAACCTTGTTAGAAAACCTCATCTGAATAACATTCTTAACAACTTTGTAAAAATCCTGGCAATTGCGGAAGCTTAATTTAAAAACAATTGCAGTTACGTGATGTTTTGAACAACAGTAGTTGCTTTGGAAAACCGTGTTCTAATACTAGCAATTATAAGAACAATAAATAAAATTCCAATTTGATATCCAGAAAATTGCAACGGCTTTACTACAACCCACATAAAACATTTAAAAGTAATAATCAAAATTGTAACATAAACAGTGTGTGTGGCTTCCTCCGAGTCCCTCGCAGCCCCGATCTATCTAAGGCTGGAAATTACCTAAAAGGTTAATAAACGGGGTGAGTTTATTTAAAACTCGCATGTGAAATCCTTACTATAAAAAGGAACAATTGACCATATAAAAGAATTAAAAGTCTAGCCCCACCTTACTTACGGTTTAGCCAAGATCAAATGGCCTTAGCCCACTATAACAGACAGTACCAGATGGGCTTTAACCCATTACGAATAAGAAACATTATCGAACTAGAATCGTAATCGAATTAGAATTAGGTGATAGAATCGTAATCGAATCGAGATCGTAATGAGAATAAAAAATCAGAATGTGAATGCAATCCCAACCCAATCCAGCCTATACCCAACCGCTACACTCCACCCGTACCAGCCCTACACTCCATGTGGGGAATAGCTCAACCCACCCAAACCTACACTCTCTGATTTAAACATTATCGCTCATTATCGATATGTGTGAGTCACCAGATCTGAATATTGTGGCGAGTCACCGAGCAGATATTTGTGGCATAGCCACCAGAAAGAGATAATGTGGCAAAGCCACTTAACAGAATACGTGGCACAAAGCCATCGATAACTGCATTATGTTAGGCACATAGCCATCAACTAGAGTACCATAACCGGCACACAGCCCTAGGTAAATGTGATCGACACAGAGTCGTCAATAACCATATATTGGCATATAGCCTTAGGCAAATACGTTTGGCACACAACCATAATCAGGTTGGCACAGAGCCATATGTAGGTTGACACAAAGCCATAATTAGAAGGCTTTAAGCCATTAGTAGCTGTATCATGCTAGGCACATAGCCATCAGCGACGGTAATATAGTCGGCACACAGCCTCGGGTAAATATGATCGGCACTCAGCCATTGATCGGACTACAGTCGTCTTGGGTGACCCGTACGACCTTATCAAATCAGTACGAATATACGCCTTTTAAGCCTTCGATGGATCCACAATCGTCAAGCAACCATGCGATTCTAACAGATCAAATCTTCCTCCGTACAAAATCCCAACCCATGCAACATGTCATGTATGCAGAATGTCATGCCCATATTTGAATCAAACAATCACAGTCAAGTCATTCATTTCACCAACGTATATTCACAATCAAATCCATCAACCACACAGTCCAAGTCAATCACTTTCCCACAAGGGCAAAACAGTCATTTAACACCCTAGGGGCAAAATGGTAATTTTACCCCACAAGGTATCTCGGTAATTACACCCTACAGGGGTATTTTAGTAATTCAACCCTACAGGGGTATTTCGGTAATTCTACCCTACAAGGGTATTTCGGTAATTCTACCCTACAAGTGTAACACCCCAAACCCGTGACCGTCACCGAATTTGATCACGTGGTGTTACCGGGCTTACTTCCCTTTTTTCTCTCTTGACAATAATTGATTTCAGTTCCAGGCAGGCTAGCTAACTGCGTCACTGTTACTTTAAAAATCATATCTCGAGTTCCAGAAGTCAAAAATTAGTTCCGTAAATTTTTCCTGAAACTAGACTCATATATCCATCCCTGGATTTATTTCTAGAATTTTTTGTTGGGCCAATTGGTACAGTTTATTAGTTAAAGTCACCCATGTTACAGGGGTCGACTACAATGTCCTTCGCGCGTTACAACTTGAATATCTCTCTGTACAGGGCGTTAATACTGGTGCTGTTTGTTTTTAAAGAAACTAGACTCAAAATGGAATCTGCACATATAAGGCATGACTTCTAATTCTTTCTGGATAATTTATAGTAAATTTTCAAAGTCGCAACAGGGGACCCAGAAACCGTTCTGGCCCTGTCTCACTAGAACTCTAATATCTCTCAGTATACTGCTCATATGGTCGTTTCGTTTCGTCCATATAAAAATAGATTCATCAAGGTTAAATTTCATAATTTATTCACTATTTAATTCTACTTCTACTATTTTTAGTGATTTTTCAATCTCATCTCACTGCTGCTGTCAGCAACAGTTACTGCAGTAGACTATGCCAATTTCATGAATCTTTCCTTGGCCTTACTAATCATCCATCATACATGACACAATTTATGGCCACCTTATCAAAATTAAAGTTTCTAACACTCGTGGCTATAGGTTCTAGCATCCCACTCGACGACCACATAGGCCATTTTCACATGGCTTAAAGTTTACAACCCACAATTCAACAAAACATAATAGCCTATACATGCCAATTGTTCTCCTAGTTCAACTACGAAGACAATACCAAAAGGTTTCCAGCCGGTGTGATGACTTCAACGACGGTTCCGAGCACGCGACAATACGAGTCCAAGAGACCAAAAATGGGTGACAAGAAAACACCGAGTGAGTTTATAACTCAGTAAGTCATAAGCATTCATCAACCATCCATTAATAAAGTTTTCGCAACATCAAACAATAAACGAGGCTAGGTACTTCATCCATATCGAAACTATACCATAATTCCTCGGACCTTTCGGTTCAATCTCATACCAAGTCATACATCCACATTTCATATTCTATACAATAAGATATTTGAGGCATTTTTACACACCAACTCATTCGCACCACAATCATACAATTGCAATCATCACATAGATTTCAAGCTTACCAAGCTCAACCCCGAGCATGAACGTGTTGCCTATTCGTCATGAGCTCAAGGTACTTACCCGATCCGCTGTCCGGGATTAACTCGATAATGTCGCACACTCAGTGCCAATTGTAATACAAGAGCATATAGTGAATCCGCACACTTAGTGCTATATATTTTCAGCTCGCACACTTAGTGCTATATAATTTTCAGCTCGCACACTTAGTGCTATATATTTTCAGCTCACACACTTAGTGCTATATAATCAAACTCGCACACTTAGTGCTGTACAATTTTAAACCCGCACACTTAGTGCCAATCTTGTCACCGTGTCCATTTATACCGCACACTTAGTGCCGAGACCAATACCTTATGCATTTTGCTGCCTTTATACATTCAACAATGGCATCATTCCATACACATACATTTCCATTTACACATCAACTCATTTAAACACAATTGTGTATATATTATGGTCATTTACATCAACACCAAATATATGCTTAATGACTTACCTTGTGTTGGGTAAAACAGTCCAAGTCGGCTACTCGATGACCTTCGTCTTTCCCTTGCTTGATTCTCCTTCTTTAACTCCTTGAGCTTAATCAATAAATCAACTAGTTTAACCATCTTGCTAAACATTCATAATTCAACTACACATGCATATGTATGCTTGTATATTCGGCAACCATTTTTTACTAATCACCCATTTGGTCGATTATACACATCACCAAATATGCACCAAAAACTTGATTCAACATCACTTACATACTCACCCAATGGCCGAATATACTTGAAATTTTACAAACATTCTCCAACAATTTATTTTTTAAACAAACACATTTATCATTTACTTCATAACCAAAACATCATGTGCAAACATATATCCACACATAGGTGCAAGGCGAATTTTAAGGTGTCCATAACCATTCAAAACACAAATTTTAATATCATGCAAGAAGCATAAACCATGCTCATGAGCATACCATGGCGAATACCTCACACACCATGCCCTTTTAAAATTTTTTGTCATGGTTAAACAAAGGACTCAATGCCCTACTCAAGAATACTAAAAGAAATTTCAAGAGTAGTTAATCCATCATTACATGCATCAATAGCAAGCTTCACATTTAGCATGCCATAGTTTCAACACAATATCAACCTTGGCTAAATACCATTTTCATGGCATAACAAGGATTTGAACCATGGCTAACATGCACATCAAGTAAGCAACCAAAACAAGCATGAATCTCATGACACCACCTCAAACATACCTTAATATTGATGCAAGTATAGCCAAATCTCCTTCTAGTTCTCTTCTAAACCAAGCATGAAGCAAAAATCCTCCCCTTTTCCTTAGTATTTTCGGCCAAGAAGTGAAAATGGATGAACAAAATTTCTCCTTTCTTTTCCTCTACTCACGGCAACAAGGGGCATCCATGCTCATCTTTCTTTTTTTTTGTTCATTTTTTATGCTAATTTTTATTATATTCCTTCATACATAACTCACTAACCAAACATGTTGGAAACATGTTTTCCCTTGCCCATCATACCCACCTTGGTCGCCACTATAGTCAAATTTGGGAAATTTGACATGCAAGGACAACATTTCCTAGTATGCATCAATAGGCCACTTCAACATTTGCCTATCTCATTTCTATGTTTTCTCACACAAGTCCTTTCTAGTGAAATTCACCTTTATAACACTAAATCAAATCATCAAAAATGTCACACACAATTTAACACATATCATAGGCATCACAATAAATTTTAAATTATTTTTATGCCTCGATTTTGTGGTCCCGAAACCACATCCCGTCTAAGGTCAATTTTGGGCTGTCACAACAAGGGTATTTCGGTAATTCTACCCTACAAGGGTATTTCGGTAATTCTACCCTACAAGGGTATTTTGGTAATTCTACCCTACAGGGGTATTTCAATAATTCTACCCTATAGGGGTATTTCGGTAATTCTACCCTACAGGGGTATTGCAATAATTCTACCCTACAATGGTATTTCGGTAATTTTGTAAATCGAGGGTAAAACGGTAATTCTGTAAATTAAGGGTACTTTGGTAATTTTACAAGTCGAGGGTATTTCAATAATTTTACAGGTCGAGGGTATTTCAGTAATTTCACAAATCAGGGATATTTTGGTAATTTTACAAACTAGGGGTATTTTGATAATTTTACAAACCAGGGGTATTTTGGTAATTTTACAAACCAGGGGTATTTTGGTAATTTTATAAATAATGGGTATTTTAGTAATTTTATAAACCAGGGGTATTTTGGTAATTTGGTAAACTAAAGTATTCTAAACAGGGATAAAAATACGAATGGGCCTAAAGCCTATTCTCGGCCCAAATGGGCCCACACGTTCGTGTGGCCCTTTTAGCCCAAATCTAGCCACAAATATGAGATTCACCTAGCCTAGTCCAATATTTACTACACAATCAAACAACTTATCCAATTGGGCCCATAGGCCCATTGGGCCCACATGGCCCCATTTGGCCCATCACAGCCCGAAGTAGCCATCCTACAGCCAGAGTAGTGAGAAATACACACCTGATTGGAGACTGGAGTTAATCCATGCTCCGAGCACTCTTAGCCAACGCCCAACCCAAACGAGCACGCCAAAAAGCGAAAGGGATCAGCCAAGACAGGTACTTTATTCTCCTCATGGTTCTCTCTATTTAAAGCCGACCAGCATCCACTCTTATGTTAGCTTCCCGATGTGGGATCCCTCTATCATCAGAGTTTAAATTCAACACCAACTCTTGCCGCCCCCTGTTAGAAAAATAAATGCTCTTTGCTTGCCATGGGATTCGAACCCATGCCTCCCTTAAATGCTCCACACGCTACTTGCCACTAGGCACAAGGCTTTTTGTGTCACAATTTCTCCAACAATATTCTTAAGGCCTACCTACTACACCCAGGGTTTGATTCACCTTAAACCAAAATTTTTGCTAGTGTCCAGGTTTGAACCCAGGACTTCTCCAACACTTCTCCGCACACTTAACTACTAAAACAAGCTTTCATTAACGAAATTTTCACGCACAATAGAATATTTTAAGCTGCCTTCAACCGCTCCCATGCTCAAGGCCCAAACTTCTAGGCCCAAATTCAGGGTGTTACAAGCCTACTGGTCTAGGGGGTAGGTGGCATGTTATCTATGCCAGAAGAGTGAGGTTCGAATCTTGGTGGGGGTAGTGGAGTGTTTTATTTTGCTGCAAATGCTGTGGAAGTGTCCTTGGTTGACCGAAACACTGAAGTGGTTGAGGGGAATTCGAATTGAGTGGTTGAGGGAGGTGTGATCGGTTTGAGGGATTTGAAAAGGGATTTTAGGAGAAAATCATGGGAAGTTGAGGTGAGAGGGAGTGTTGTGCCGAAATTGGACTGTGGGGACACAAGAATTCGACTTTGGTTGCTCCCTCTCCTCATTTTCGGTTTCTATCAATTACATTGGAGTTCCTTTCACTCTTTATTTTGGGTGGTCGAATATTGTTATTGGCAATTCGAGATCTTTTTATCTTGGCCTATCTTGGTTCTTACCTTTTTCTTTGGAGGCCGATAGTGCTAGGGAGTTTTTCGGAGTAGCTTTCGTCCTTGCTTATTCTTTCAGGTTTTCACTTCTCTTCTTAGTCTAATGCTCTCTCTACTCCTCTCTCTTTTCTTTTGGGACTAAACAACTTCCTTTCTTTTGCATCCCATTACCTTGGTCGAATATTGTATTTCTCTCTCTCTCTATCTTTCGGTTTTGGGCAATCCCTCTTGTCTCTTTGCTTGTTCTCTACCGATTTTCATCCTTTATTCTTCCTCTTTTCCTTCAATAGGTGTGTGCTGGCCGAGCATTGATAGTTCAATCCTTCTCTTCAGTTCTTTTTCGAATGTGTTCATCCTCTTACGCTCAACTTCTATTTCTCGTTGGTTCGGTAAGTCCTTTGGTAGGAGACAAGGGTGTGGTTTCAATTGTTAAAATTGCATTAGGGTTCTGACTCCCTGTTATGTTAAAATTTGTTTGGCAACATCGAATCACAGCGAACTTGGTTTTCCTGCAGATTGGTGGGCTCCATCAGTTGAAGCAGTGGGGTGTAAGTAATGTTAATGATTTTATTTAGGGATTGTCTTTGTTTGGTTGGTTCTAATTAAGACTAATGATAGGCATGAAATTGTTATTTGGTTTAGGTATGAGTTAACTCAGGAGCATACGTATCAGGAATCCATTCAGGTGCGTAAAAACACTACCCTACTCGTAAATCGACAAAAGTCGAAATAAGTGACCGTTGACGCTACACGGCCGTGCGCTCGCTCGTGTGGTAGTCTGTATGCCTAAACATGGGCGTAAAATCGTTGAGGCCAGCCGTGAACGATTTCATGGGCCGAGGCCATTTTGGGCCATTTTAGGCTAAACTGAGTTGTGTGGGCCCAACGGGCATGTGGGCTCCACACGGTAAACCACACGAATGTGGGGAAAATATTGGGCCAGGCTGTGTAATACACACGGCCAAGGCCCGTGTGGGACCATATGGGCCCGTAATATGTGTCGTGGGCCCATTTTTATCGTTTGACTGTTAAGGTTGCACGGGTCGCCCGAGACGACTGTGGACCTACTGTTGGGTCAGTAAGTTTTCCTAAACCCCTTATATATATGATAAAGTGATTATTTTTCCCTTATATGGTAAGATGACTGATTTGCCCGTATGTGATGTATATGTATATATATGTGCATGTATGACCATATTTTAGCATGTTATATAAATTGTAATGGATACATGTATGATTCTATGATATGACATGGTTGTATGATGCATTGAATGGGGATGGGTTTATATTGATAAGAGGAAGTGTATTTAAAAGCTTCGAGCCCAAATTACTCACAGCCCAGCTGCATATTACCGTATAGTGCCGCAACCGGTGCTAATTCTAAAGTGTTGGGATGGGTGGGTTGATTATATCCCCACATGGAGTGTAGGGTTCGACAGAGATAGGGTGCAGAGGCTAGATGGGTAGGATTTGTATATTGTTTAAACTATTACTTCACTGGTTACTGTTACTGCACTGTTTATTGTTACTATAATGGGCCAAGGTCCAAACACATGATTATTTTTGTATTGAGATGGGCTAAAGCCCAAACTGATATTGTCACTGTTGCTAAAAAGGGCTTAGGCCCAGACTGTGCTTGTTTTCTGACTGTTGCTTAAATGGGATTACACACTGAGTTTTCATAAACTCACCCATCTGTTTATCTATACAGGTAGGCGGATCGGTGCTGCGAGGGACTCAAAGGCGGCCACACAACCGCAGTTACTATCATATTTGCTTAATTTTTATAAGTAATTTAATTTGGGTATTTGTTTATGTAATAAGGCCTCTTTAAATTTTTAAGTTTTAATTTGGGGTTTTATTTATTTTGATTCATATCTGTTAGTAGTAGGACGCGGGTTTTCAAAAAGATAAATGTTTTTCAAAACACCACGTTTATGCAACATATTTTAAAAGCTTCCGCAACAAACAATGTTTAAAAATTATTAGCAATTTTAATGTGACTAACATTTTGCCAAATGACTTGAGTTTTAAATTAAACAAACATCTTTAAGATTACAAAATGAGGATAAACTGAGAACAGGTTTTTACAACATCATACTTTATGAAGAACACTTCAATGTGAAATCGCCAGATTCGGCCATAACGTCCAGGCTGGGCTTGGGGTATTACACAAACTATATGAATGGAATAGATTTTATCAAAATTAAACACAATTTGCAACAATTATAAGATAAATAAACTAGGACAATTACTTTAATTAAACTCAATTTATTATCAACATGCTTAATAACATTCGGAAAAACATTCCATGGAAACTAGATCTTTCAAGAGTTTGGAAACCACTTTAGGTCCTTTCGAAATCCTTTACATAGTAAATGCACATTTTACTGATCCTTATTTATTGAGGGTTTCTTAGCATTCGTGTGAGGTAACAAGGACATGTTAGGTTTGAAATAGTTTAATCACACTAATCTAAAAACTATGCAGATAACAGAGCTTGGTTAGAGTTGTTATGAAACCTACAATTTAATTGGGTTAGGATCTAAATTGAGCATGCACATTTCAATTATGTGTCCACTAGCCGTCGTCTGGTTAGGATCACTCAACTAATTCAGGTGCATTTCAATCATGTATGAATGAAATACAGACTTGATTCTAATTGAAAACATGATTGATTGAGGCACAAACATTATAAGCATGAATCAAATAGATATTATTTAATCAAAGCAATCATCCTAGCTTAAATAAAATTAAGCGAACATTATTGTAAATAAGAACAAAGAACACATAGCAGACATTTTTAGATTAAATTAAAGAAAAGAACAATTAAACCCAAATCAAAGTGGCTGTCACCCAAGACTCTGACTGATAAGGCTCCTTCGCTTCTTCACTTTCCTCCTTTGCTAATGGCTCTCCATGGTGGCCGACCAAGGGCTTTTTAAGAGGATTTAATTGCTAAAATCTATATGAAGAGATGATGCTAGGGGTGGGAAATGGAAAATGCTAAGAAAATTGAGAGAGAAGAGAGAATGATGATGGATGAGGGATAATGAATGAGGGAATGAAGGGGTCTTATTTATAGGTGAAGAGAGGTGGGTAGTTTGCTAAAAATGGCTGGATTTAGTCTCTTCAAACTTGTTCCATGAGTGGTCGGCCATAATTAGTGGAATTTGAGCTAATTTTGTTTATTTTTAAGCAATTTAAATGCCATAAAAACTCAAGACTGAGGCTCGGTCAAATGTAAATCTTCGGGCAAATCTCTAACTTTTTCAACAATGCAAGGACCTTATGTAATTAAAAGAAAAAGTGGTTTAAATGTACAGCCATGTGTAGTCGAATTTGGGTTGACTTGGTCTTCAATTTGGATAGTTTTTGTAATCCAACGAAGCTATCAGACTTGCCCAAATTAAATCAATAAGTTAAAGGACCAAAGAATAAAATTTATCCAATTTAAATAATTAATTACAAACGAAATTATTAATGAAATATTTAAAATGATTTATTAAATATAAATTTATATTTTATTATTTAATTTAATCATGCATGGCCCATTTTATGTCTTAAAAATGTAATATGTTCAAATCAATATAAAATAAGCTATTTTATGCATGAAAACTATATAATAAAGCATAAAATCACATTTTAATAATTTCTATGTCCTAATTTCATATTTTCACATATTTCATTAATTTATTAAACAATTACTTATTTTTAACAACGAATTTAAGTAAAAGGTGATAAATTACATAGGAAAAATCCTATATATTTTCAGTTTACAGTACATCTTACCATTCATTCATAACTTAAGTAAATAACATAGCATAATTCAACTTAATTTGAATCCAAAAGCCTAACACATATTCAATCAAAAGGTTAGACATGAATTCACAAATCTTATAGCTTCAATGCTTATACAACTCATGAACATACCTATACTGGTACATATCAATCTCCTACTCTTTCATATCATCAATATACCCGTTGAACTATTTGGAATACTATCGGATACTTGGAAATCTTGCACACTAAAGGCCAATACATGGTCGAAACCATCTTAATCTCATATCTCGTACAAATGCTCACTCTCGAGCTATCACTGGGTCTACTTACACAAGCTGACGGTCAAGACATAGCTACACAGTGCTGCTCACACAAGCTGACGAGTAACTGCAACACATGCCAGAAAACTTAGCCACCGGTAGAACATACAGGACCAACACCCAAAACATGGTAACATCTAATGACATGTCATTTGTATCCTATCCATTCCTAAGGTTCAACTGGGATATATACATTGTTGAATACTCATCGAGAACTTCTGTGGTGTCGTATCATCTCAATTACAACAATTAAGCATTTAAGCACATATATAATTTAGTGCTTATTAAACATACAAACTTACCTCGATCACGAAAATGAAAAAAATAGGATTGACTAGTCTGATACTTTATCTTTCCCTCCATCTAGATCCGTACATTGCTTTTCTTGATATATATAATCAAATTTAACTTATTTAAAATCCACAAATCATATTATAGAAAAATTACTATTTTTCCCTAAACTTTTGACTTCTTTACAATTTAGTACCTAGCTCATAAAAATGTAAATTCATGCAATTTAATCCACAACCATGCTAGCCGAATTTCATACAAGTTATAAGAGCCAACACATTTCATTAATTCACACATTTCACCATAAATTTTACACATTTTACAAATAAATCCCTAATTGACATTTCCAACAAAAATCACTTTACAAAAGTTGTTTATTTAACAACAACCATTCATTTTCTATCATCAAACTTCAAAACACATACGCATTTAACAATGGTGAAACCCTAATACTTTAACAGTTTCACAAATTAGTCCCTAGGCTAGCTAGATTAAGATACAACAATTCCAAAAACATAGAAATAATTAAAAACGAGACAAAAATCACATACCAATTGGACTTTGAAGCTTGGCCAAACCCTAGCTCTTTTTTCTCCAAGAAGAATTGATTTTTAGGTGTGTTTTGAAGAAGATAATAATTTTTTTTTGGTTTTATTCATATATCATTAAATTGCCCATTCATTTAATTAACCTTTATAATTAATTCAAATTTCAAAATTGCCAAGCCATTATCATTCATTAACATATTAATAGGTTAATTACCTTATAAGGACATCCACTTTAAAGTTCCATAGCTGTTTAATACCTTTAACTATTAGAACTTAGCTTTTGTACTTTATGCGATTTAGTCCTTTTTATGGAACTAAACATGCAAACGATAAAATTTCTTAACGAAATTTGTATACAATTAAGCATGCAAACGATAAAATTTCTTAACGAAATTTGTATACAATCATACTATTATGCTGTAGAACCCAAAATAATAATAAAATAAATATTTTGACCTCGAATTTGTGGTCCCAAAACCACTATTCTGATTTCAATAAAAACGAGTTGTTACATGTGCTTTAAGTTCTTTTAACTCAGTTGGTGCTATTCTTTACGGTAGAATCGATATCGGTGCAGTCCTGTGTATTAGATCAATAGCAAATTCAACTTTCTGCTCTGGCGGCAATCCCGATAGCTCTTCAGGAAATACGCTTGAGAATTCACATATTGTCGATACTTGATTCACCTTCTTCTCTAGTATTCTGGAGTCCAGAATGTAAGCTAAAAACACATCACAACCTTTCCATACTAGTTTTTGTGCTTTTAATGCCGAGATCAAACTCAAAATACCATCATTTTTATCAAGTCTAAAAGAAATTATCTTACCATCGGGATATTTCAAATCAACTCTTTTTCATCGATAATTAATCACATCATCATGCAGATTCAACTAGTCCATTCCCAAAATGACGTCAAACTCATTAAAATGTAGAAGCATTAAATCGGTAGGAAAGTTGTAACCTTGAATTTTTAGTGAACATTGCTTGCATACTAAGTCAACTATAACACTATGACCTAAAGGGTTTGTGACTTTGACGGTACAATTAGTAGACTCAATAGGTACATTATTTTCCATCACTAACTTACTGCATATATATGAGTGTGTTCACCCCAAGTCAATTAATGCATATACACAAAAATTAAAAGGAGAAAAGGTACCGGCAATGACGTTAGGAGCTGAGGCCTCCTCTCGTGCACAGATAGCATAGGTTTTGGAAGGAGCTCTGACTTTAGGTCTATTTAACTTGTCTTTAGCTCCACTTCAGTTAACTCTAGCCGAATTACTATTTCCAGGTTGTCGACCCCGTGTAAGAGTAGTCATAGAGTTTTCATTTTGATCTTTATTAGGCTCATTTCGGTTAGGGCAGTCCCTTTTTAAGTGTTCAGGGGATCCACGTATAAAGCATGTCTCGTCATTAACTCTGCATACACCAATATTATATCGACCGCATTGTATGCACTTTGTATTGTTGGTATTTCACACATTGCCCATTCTAGCCACTGAAGGAGTTGGAGCTTTCTTGCTACTCTACTTCTGTAACATCCTGATTTTCGGGTTTATTCGTGATTTTCAATATTTTGTAAAGATTTTTAAAATTTTGTATTTGGATGTGGAATTAGTATTTTGAGTAGGTAAATGGGCTTATAGAAGGCCCATGAGTTGGCCAAAACCCAGTTGAATTTTTGGAATTTTAGACTTAGGAGTTAGGGGTTCTGGCTAAGTGGCCTTAAGTGGAGTGATGGGTAAATTGCATCAGAAATGAGCCTTTGGTAAAGTGGCTAAGTGATGCCACTAGGGAGCTATGAAGGTGGCGTGTAAGTGTTGGGGGAAGACCTGGGTTCCATTCCTTTGTTGGCAAATAGGTGCATTTATTTTTTTAGTGCGGGAGGGGTAAGTGTTGGAGTTCGGTGGATTACGCTAGAGGAGAGTTGGATCGGTTTAATCGCTTGGATTAAGGAGTGATAAGGGAGAGATTTAAGGGATTGGGATGAGGCTAGGAGTTAGCGAATGGGGAATTGAAGAGGGAAAATCGGCGGGGGATTATGAGGGTAGTATTTCGCACTTAGGGTATTATTGGTGCCGTTTTCTTCTGCTTTTACACCTTAGGATTGTTCTTTTCTCTCTTTTTCCTCTCTAGCCGAAACTACCACCTCCCCTATTCTTCTTCTTCTATTTTTTCTTCTTCAAACTATTCATCATACCTACTATTCATCAACACTTTTGCCGAATCCATAAAAGCAGAAAACCTGTGATCACTGCTTGTGCCGATTTCTTCAAAGCCAGGTTCTCCTATGTTCTTTTGCTTTTATTAATTTACAAATTATCTTTTATTAATCCTGGATTCCTGACCGCAATTCCACTTCAAGGTTGTAGCCCCGCATTATCATCTCCTTCATCACACAAAAGCCGAAAAACCATAGAATTGGGGGCTTATAGCCGGAACTTCAGAACTCCGGGAGTCGAGTTTTTACCATCGTTCGAAAGATAAATCTACACCAGATTGCGTGGAGATCAAAAGGAGTAAGGGTAAGTGTTCATCATCTCAGATCGGTTATATTTTACAAAGTTAGGAAAAGTCAAGTCCCTAAAATATAGAGAGCTGTCGAATTGGGCATGTGGCTCTAAAGGTTTTTAAGCGACATTTTCATCAATGATTAGTGTCTTCTTAAGTGTTGGATTGAAAGCGTGAATCATTGGAGCAATCGGATTCGAGCTAGCTATCGATTTTGGCAAAAGGTAAGATTTCAAAGGCTTGTAGGGACATGGTTCGATCATGGGTGAGTTAAGTTTTGGAGTTTAGTGATTCGGTTTGTAAATAAGCACTTGTGCTAATCAATTGTAGGATATCGGAAGAGATCTCGATAGCGGCCGTCGCAAATCGGTGTGTACCGAACACCCTTTCTTAGTTCAATTCGTCAAAAGTCGAAATGCCGAAATTAGGCATTTCATGGTCATGTGAGTATCGAATGCTCTCAAGTCATAGAGTAATTGTTAGATCGGCACCGCAAGGTGGTAAGCACGTTCAGCGTGACGTTTTAGCGTATTTCGAAAAAGGGCTCGATGGGCCAAAAGCGGGCCCAATGGGCTTACGGACCAATATGGGTAAGAGATGGGCAAATTAGCCTGTTAGGTAGATGGTGGAATCAAATTGCATAAAGCGATAAAATTACTGAATTAGCTTGTGCGATGGCGTAGATCACGAAATTACCCTAAAGAGCAAAATTACCAAATTACCCTAAAGAGCAAAATTACCGATATACCCCTAGGGTTTTAAATTGGTGAATCGCTTGATTGATTACTCTTGTATTTTGCATGATATGCATTTATTAATATCTCATTGCATGGGATTGGGGTATTAATGGAGGAAATCTTGAAAGTGGTTCATCCACGTCTTGGAGGCTTTGCCTCAATCGATTGAAATTTGAGTAGCGTTGTTGCAAGCTGTGGTGTGTCTGGTGGGTGGGTTGAGATATTCCCACATGGTGTGTAGGGTTGGTGCGATGGCGGTGTAGCGGTTGGTGGGTTGAGTAGTCTCCCGGATGGGTTTGCATTCATTATTCTTGTTGTTGCTCATATTCTCGAACGGGCCTATGGGCGACTTGTTATTTAAAAAGGGCTAAGGCCTTGCTCTTGTATTTTGAAAAGGGCTTGACCTCTGTGTCTCAATTATCTGAATAGGGCTCAGCCCAATGGGCTCGAGCTGATTTGGGCTTTGGATGGGTTTACGATATACCGAGTTTTCCCAAACTCACCCCCTTCCTCTTCCATCCTTGCGGTGAGCCCTAGAATTGGTGGACTTGGAGTAGGCGGGATTCAGAGTGGCCATGAAGATTGATTGCCGATTTTAAATAAGTTTAATATTTATTTTGGATTATTTTTATTATGCTTAAAGTTGTAATAAGGTCGCTCTTTTTAATTACTTATATTTTGGGGATTATTAAACTGGCTAGCACTAGGGTTCGTTTTATAACATCTACTTGTTTTTAAAAGATCACGATGACGCATAAAGTTTCCATAAAGTAAATGTTTTCCCAAGAAAAATAAATATTTTAAGCAAACGATTTGCAACCTTAATCATTTTCTTAAGTGGTTATAATCAAACGGTTTTCTCAAAATTATACGAGATGTTAGAGTGTGGCAATGGCGGTGTGCATGTCTAGGATTGGATCCAAGAGAGCTTGGTACTTAAGCGATCCGGCAGACTCACCTCCTCTTCTTCCGGTTTCCTACAGTGCATGACTTCCATTCACTTTAACCTACTTTTAAAAGTGTCTTTTACAACACCAACTCACTTTTCCAAACTAAGTGTTTTGAACGCACCAATGTGGCGCATCGATCCGGTCATAACATCCGAGCCGGGTTTGGGGTGTTACATTTAGTGGTATCAGAGCCTAGGTTGCAACAACTCGGCTGTGGATCGAGTCCGAAAATCTTTTCAAAAACTTGGGCCTAAAAAGGGTATTTTTGGAAATGGTAAGATTTTCGAAGATGTTCAAGTTTTTCTATTTGTTAAACGGGGTTAAATCAATAGTTTTAAAATAAAAGTATCTTCAAAGCAAATCTTTTTTCGGAAAGCATGGGGTTTTTATAGGTGATCGGAAGTGGCTGCTGAATCCCGGCACCAAGTCTGTAAGTATTTCTGTTCCTCATATTACACTGTATTAAGATATTATTGTAGATAGGGTAGAACTAAAAACCCTAAAAGATTGAAACCGTGGTTAGGATATGATTCTATAAAAACAAAAACTTTAAAATACTATCTCTGCATAGAACATATGAAAAAATCTGAAATTTTGAATTGAGATCTTAGTAGTTATTGTATGCATGCTAATAATGTAGAGTGTTGATATGGATTCGAGGGTAGCGAAGTCCGCCAACTTCGGTAGCGGTAACTCGAGCTTGGTCTTGAGGCCTTCGCCGAGTTAGTAAGGAAAGTGGTAGAGGAAGTATTGGATACAAAATTAAGGAAATTAGGGAAGCGCTTCAAGCGGGGTGCTTGGAGTGTAAGAAAAGAAGGATTCTAGTTCTCAAAAACCAAGCCTCGATTCGTGAAACATGTCAAGGCACGACCAAACTATCCAATGCAAAGATCAGAACGGACGTCATTCGGTGAATGCCATAGGAAGACAAGAGCATGTCGTAGATGTGGGTCCAAGGAGCATCGAGCTCGGGATTGCCATGTTTATTTTATTTAAATATATGACACGAGTTGTATGCGTGCCTGATAAACGTTTCTTTATTTCGGTAATTAGATGTTCTGGGTCGTACTAAGAATTATTTTTAATCGAGTCTTGAGTGAAAGCATAGTGGTTTGACTTGAGTAATACTGGTTAGTTGATAGTTTGAAATTTCGAGGACGAAATTTTTTTTAGCAGGGTAGAGTTGTAACATCCTGATTTTCGGGTTTATTCGCGATTTTCAATATTGTGTAAAGATTTTTAAAATTTTTTATTTGGATGTGGAATTAGTATTTTGAGTAGGTAAATGGGCTTATAGAAGGCCCATGAGTTGGCCAAAACCAAGTTGAATTTTTGGAATTTTAGACTTAGGAGTTAGGGGTTCTGGCTAAGTGGCCTTAAGTGGAGTGATGGGTAAATTGCATCACAAATGAGCCTTTGGTAAAGTGGCTAAGTGACGCCACTAGGGAGCTATGAAGGTGGCATGTAAGTGTTAGGGGAAGACCTGGGTTCGATTCCCTTTGTTGGCAAATAGGTGCATTTATTTTTTTTAGTGCAGGAGGGGTAAGTGTTGGAGTTCAGGTGGATTTTGCTAGCGGAGAGTTGGATCAGTTTAACTGCTTGGATTAAGGAGTGATAAGGGGAGAGATTTAAGGGATTGGGATGAGGCTAGGAGTTAGCTGAATGGGGGGAATTGAAGAGGGAAAATCGGCAGGGGGATTATGAGGGTAGTATTTGGCACTTAGGGTATTGTTGGTGCCGTTTTCTTACCTTTTACACCTTAGGATTGTTCTTTTTCTCTTTTCCTCTCTAGCCAAACTACCACCTCCCTATTCTTCTTCTTCTATTTTTCTTCTTTAAACTATTCATCATACCTACTATTCATCAACACTTTTGCGAATCCATAAAAGCGAAAACACTGTGATCTTTGCTTGCCGATTTCTTCAAAGCCGGGTTCTCCTATGTTCTTTTGCTTTTATTAATTTACAAATTATCTTTTCTTAATCTGGATTCGACGCAATTCTACTTCAAGGTTGTAGCCCGCATTATCATCTCCTTCATCACACAAAAGCGCGAAAAACCATAGAATTGGGGCTTATAGCGGAACTTGTAACTCCGGAGTCGAGTTTTTACCATCGTTTGAAAGATAAATCTACACCAGATTGCGTGGAGATCAAAAGGAGTAAGGGTAAGTGTTCATCATCTCGGATCTGGTTATATTTTACAAAGTTAGGAAAAGCCAAGTCCCTAAAATATAGAGAGGCTGTCGAATTGGGCATGTGGCTCTAAAGGTTTTTAACTGACATTTTCTGTCAATGATTAGTGTCTTCTTAAGTGTTGGATTGAAAGCGTGAATCATTGGAGCAATCAGATTCGGAGCTAGCTATCGATTTTGGCAAAAGGTAAGATTTCAAAGGCTTGTAGGGACATGGTTCGATCATGGGTGAGTTAAGTTTTGGAGTTTAGTGATTATGGTTTGTAAATAAGCACTATGCTAATCAATTGTAGGATACCGGAAGAGATCTCAGTAGCAATCGTCGCAAATCAGGTGTGTACCGAACACCCTTTCTTAGTTCAATTCGGCAAAAGCTGAAATGCCGAAATTTCGGCATTTCATGGTCATGTGAGTATGCGAATGCTCTCAAGTCATAGAGTAATTGTTAGATCTGGCACCACAAGGTGGTAAGCACGTTCGCGTGACGTTTTAGCGTATTTCGAAAAAAGGGGCTCGATGGGCGGCGGGCCCAATGGGCTTACGGACCAATATGGGTAAGAGATGGGCAAATTAGCTCATTAGGTAGATGGTGGAATCAAATTGCATAAAACCGATAAAAATATCTGAATTAGCTTGTGCAAGAGCGTAGATCACGAAATTACCCTAAAGAGCAAAATTACCAAATTACCCTAAAGAGCAAAATTACCGATATACCCTAGGGTTTTAAATTGGTGAAGCGCTTGATTGATTACTACGTATTTTGCATGATATGCATTTATTAATATCTGTTTCATGGGATTGGGGTATTAATGGAGGAAGTATTGAAAGTGGTTCATCCACGTCTTGGAGGCTTTGCCTCAATCGACTCGAATTTGAGCGTTCTTTGCTGTGCAAGTAATGTGTGTGTAAATTTGGGTGGGTTGAGATATTCCCACATGGTGTGTAGGGTTGGTGCAGGCGGTGTAGCGGTTGGTGGGTTGAGTAGTCTCCCGGATGGGCTTGCATTCATTATTACTGTTGTTACTCATATTCTTGAAGCGGGCCTATGGGCCACTTGTTATGTAAAAAGGGCTAAGGCCTTGCTCTTGTGATACGAAAAGGGCTTGACCTCTCGTGTATTGATTATCTGAATAGGGCTCAGCCCAATGGGCTCGAGCTGATTTGGGCTTTGGATGGGTTTTCTGTATACATGAGCTTTCCCAAACTCACCCCTTCCTCTTCCATCCTTGGTGAGCCCTAGAATTGGTGGACTTGGAGCTGGGCGGGATTCAGAGTGGCCATGAAGATTGATTGCCGATTTTAAATATGTTTAATATTTATTTTGGATTATTTTTATTATGCTTAAAGTTGTAATAAGGTTGCTCTTTTTAATTACTTATATTTTTGGGATTATTAAATTAGCTAGCACTTGGGTTCGTTTTATAAAATCTATTTGTTTTTAAAAAGATCACGATGACGCATAAAGTTTCCATAAAGTAAATGTTTTCCCAAGAAAATAAATATTTTAAGCAAACGATTTGCAACCTTAATCATTTTCTTAAGCTGGTCATAATCAAACGGTTTTCTCAAAATTATACGAGATGTTAGAGTGTGGCAATGGCGGTGTGCATGTCTAGGATTGGATCCGAAGAGAGCTTGGTACTTAAGCAGTCCGACGGACTCACCTCCTCTTCTTCCTGGTTTCCTACCTGGTGCGCAGCTTCCATTCACTTTAACCTACTTTTAAAAGTGTCTTTTACAACACCAACTCAGCTTTTCCAAACTAAGTGTTTTGAACGCACCAATGTGGCGCATCAGATCCGGTCATAACATCCAGGCCGGGTTTGGGGTGTTACAACTTCAAACAATCCCTTCCCTGTAACTCTAATGGTTTTGATAATCTATCATTGGATTCCCTCAGCTTATTTTACAGAGAATCAGAGAAAGTTTTAGATCCAATGCGTTTGCTAAAGTTGTGGGTTTTTACCTCATTTCGTCTTTTGCTAGCACAAATTTCTTCTATCTTTTGGGCTTGGTCAGATAGAACCACAAACTCACAAAACTCTATGGCTCCAACAAACATTTTTATTTCATCATTTAATCCATCTTCGAAACGTACACACATGTCTTCTTCTGAAGGTATAATCTACGAGCATATTTACTAAGTTGTACAAACTGTCTTTCATACTCGGCCACGGTTCTATTCCCTTGTTTTAGTTTAAGAATTTCTTTCTTCTTCTGCTCTAGATATCTTTTGCTAATATACTTCTTATGAAAATCTAATTAAAAGAAATCCCAGTGGACTGTTTCCTTCAGTACCACTGACGTTAACGTGGACCACCACTAAAATGCCTCTTCTTTTAACAACAATCCTGTGCACCGTAAACAATCCTCGGGAAAACACATCATTTCATCAAGCACCTATTGAGTATACTCTAACCAATACTCGGCCTTGGTTGGATCATCACCTACATTACCACAAAATTCCATGGCACCACATTTTCTAACTTTATCGATAGTAATTCTCGAAACATTTTGTTGAGTCAAACTTTGAGGATGTAGGGAACCAGTTTGTTGAGCTATTGAAATTACCTTTAAATATGCCTCATACATATCGTGCATCATGTGGAGAAAAGCATTTTGTGCTAGATCTCCAAGCCTTATAATGCCCCAAAAGTCCAAGTATTTAGTTTTATGTGTTGCAATGCATAAATACATGTCTGCTTCAGTGATTGAGTGTCCTGAGGAGTATTGGAGAAGTTCTGAGTTCAAGCTGTGGCTTGGACAAATTTTTTTTTTTGCTTGAATTAACCCTGTCTCTAGACAGTAGGGTTCTTAAACTAATATCGTTAGTTGTGTCAAAAAAATCTTACTGGTTCAAGGGAGAGTGGCGTGTTACTCCTGTTGAAAGACTTGAGTTTGAATCCTTGCATGCTCAAAAGGGATTAATATTTTGCTGTATTAGACGACTAAAGTTTGTGTTCCAATGAAATTCTAAATAGTGCGTTGGTTGGAGGGATTTTAGGAGGAGATTTGGGAGGTGGATAGAGGAGTGTGCGGTTTGAATGAGTGTGGAGAGATTTGGTGAGAGAATTAGGGAAGAAATCGTGGAATAGGGGAGTGGGGAGTTATTGCTGAAAGTGGAGCTCTCTTTGTACCACTATCGGTCCTAGGCACTTAGTGCCTAATTTTTTTAGTTTTTAGCTTGGTCAACGGTTTTCTTTCTTTTGCTCCTTGTGCCGAAAGGGTAATCTAGTTGCTGGTACTATCGGTAGTCATTCTTTTTCTCCTTTTCGGTTTCTCATTTTGGTATTTTCCTCCTTTGCTCTTTTCTTTATTGACTAGCCGATATTGCTTTTCTCCTAACCTTTTCTCTCTCGTTATCAATCTTCTTTAGCCGAATACCTTGCCTTGGTGGTGAGCCAATTTCTTTCTTCCTTACTCCTTTCTCTCTTTCATTTTGGGAATTTTGGTCGAATACTCTTGGTCACTTTTCTATTTTGCCGTCTTTTGGCAAGGGTGTGGTGATCGTTTGGGTTAAGTGTACGGTTCTCTTTTCTCACTCTAGCACTTTGGTGTTGGTCGAGTATTACTAGGTAAGCCTCAACTATTTCTCCCTCCCTTCAATTCTACACCTTACTGAACCCTCTTCTTATTGTATCTTTTCTGGCCGATTACTTCTTTGCCTCCTTCCAGATTAACCCTTATTCTTGGTTCGGTGTGCATTACATCTTTAGTCTGCAATCTACTTCATGGTGTTGGTAAGTGTGATACGATTATGAAGGTATTAATGTCACTTCAAGTGCAAGGCTAATAAAGGAAAGTGATGTCTCTTATGTAGGTGGTGATCAAAGGTGATCGATACACCCTCTAGGAATCGAGGGTACGATTATTTGAGGGACTTTTGGTAAGAAGGTAGTGGTTATTTTATAACTCCATTGGTTCTTTTTGGATCATGGGTTAAATACTGATTAATCAATTATTAATTGTTCCTTAGGTATAAGAGTGGTCAAAGCAGATTAACTCCAAATCACATCAGGTGTGTAATCACACCTTTTCTATTGTGAAACGACAAAAGCCAAAAAACTGGTATCATTGATGCCACACAGGCATGTGCTCGCTCGTGTGGTCACCTGAATGCTAAAGCGCGAGCATGTGATTGTGAAGACCACCACGAGCAATGTCGTGGGCTTAGGTCGTTTTAGACCACGTTGGGCCGAAATGGGCTGTGTAGGCCCCACGAGCTCGTGGGCCCTACGCGGGTAAATCGCACAGATGTGTGAAGATTATTGGGCCGGCTGTGTTGTTTACACGGCCAAGGTCATTATTTGGGCTTAATGGTCCATACAGGCGTGCGTGCCGACACGAGACAATTGTGGACCTATTGTGGGGTTAGCAAGTACACCTGACCCTAATTTATGATATGACTATTATACCCTTATGAGGTGAAAGACAGATCTACCCCTGTATGTTGTATGACTGTTGGGCATGCCATCTTTATTGTATGAGCATTTATATTATGTTGCATTGTATGGGGTGGGACATATGATATTGGAGGAAATATACTGAAAGGCTATAAGCCTATTACTAGCAGCACTACTGTAAATACTGTTAGTGTCACAATTGGTACTATATTCTGGATTGTAGGGATGGGTAGGTCGATTTTATCCCCACATGGAGTGTAGGGCTGGACGGAATGGAGTGTAGAGGATAGATAGGTAGGATATTTGTATGCACAATGATACTGTTACTGTATTGGGCTAAGGCCCACACTGATATTGCTACTGATATGGGCTTAGGCCCAGACTATTCAACACTGTATAATTGACTGTTGATAAATATGGGTTACACACTGAGTTTTCGTAAACTGACCTTCTCTACCTAATTGTGCAAGTAATTCTTAGGCGGGACGGTGCTGCGAGGGACTCAAAGATGGCCACACCACTGGTTATGATTTCCTCTTGACTAGTTAGTAATCGTAGTTTTATTTGGGTAAATTTTATGTAAAAAGGCCTCTTTAAGTTTTATTTTAGTTGGGGATTTATTAAATTGGTTTATATCAATTAATAGTAGAAATCCGGTTTTCCAAAGGTAAATGATTTTTCAACTACCACGTTAAGTAACTTGTTTTAAAGGCTTCCGCGATGAGTAATGTTTCTCAAATTTAATAACAATTTAAAATGGCATATGTTTTGCTAAACAAACCTATGTTTTATTAACAAACAATGAATGTTAACTAATCTTGGGGATTGTAATTGGGATTTTAATACGAAACGGACTTTACAATAAAATTACGTTTTTCCAAAACACACTCCAATGTTGTAACACCCCTATCCCGTAACCGTTGTCGGAATAGGAAAGGGGTATTACCAGACTTGTAACTCATGTCGGAACAGTAAATTTTTTTTTTTTACTTTTTCTTGAAATAAAGATCATTCATTTAGATAAATGCTAAATACAGCCAGAGATAAAATTAAACTTCTATAAGTACACATTCAAAAGATGCCATTTTTGCATGGCTTATATACATTGACTAGAATATTATTCTGCTACTAGTTTATTCTATACATGCCATAAAATAATCCAAAACATAGTAGTACCAAACAGTGGATAGTGATAGTGTGACGAGTTGTTGACGATCCCGAGCAAAGGCCAAATTTGATAATCTATAAAAGCAGAGAAACGTAACGAGTAAGCTTTCAAGGCTTAGTAAGTCTTAAGTAAAACAATTAACTTTGCTGGATTAAATACATTTATAACTTATACAAAATCCAAGTGAAGTCTCGATGGGCTTAATAAGCCTACACAAGTACATAATACATACCTGGCCAACTTAATGTGCTGATCTTCCGTAATTGTTGATTTATTACTAAGTCGCTTAAGATTAGGCCTTACACAAATCACGTTTTGAAATGTTAAGATATATCACCATTCGGTCAAATAGATTAAACCCTATGTATGCACATGTAATTCATCTATTTCATCCAAATTTAAGAGTATATACCCCTTCGCATTTAAAAATATCCATGCTACTTTTAGTTTAATCAGTCGAACTAAAACATAACACTATAATCACATTCGGTTTCCATATTTGGAAGCACGTATTCATGTTTTCATCTTACATAAACAATTTGATAGAGTCAATACTCGTTGAATATAACTTATAACCATCTCATAAGTGATTCCTCAAGTACATTTGTAATACAAACGAAATCGAGTTCACATAGCAAGTAAGTGTCACTTACCATATACTTAACCTTTGTACACTTATCGTTTCCATAGTTACCAATTACCAATTCAATCTTTCAATACCTCTAACCACTTAATCATATGCACTCATTTCGTGCACATACATAATTGTATATATGTATTTAGGAGCTTAGTTCTTTACTTCATATTCACATTAATATTTCAAATAATCAAATCATGACAAGTATTAAAGTTTCGTATACGTATATAAAGGACCAAACATATTCCTTATCACATATACATAAATGACCAAACGCAATCCATACCTTATATTTGCACATCCTGCCGAATACAACTCAAATTAGTAAATTTTTATGAAACTAATTAAATCCTTATCTTAAAGATATACAAATGGTCTTCGGCTTGAAATATTTCAAGGCACTTAGCCATAGCCTGCTAGGTTTTTAAAAAAAATCCGAATCCAGTTACCAGTACCAAGCCTGCGGGACTTTAAGCCCGGATATATCATCATAGTTAATTCACAAAGTTGTATACACATCAATTCACATACCTTCGATTTTTCCAACACGGAAACACATTAATAAGGTATCACTTCATTCGAACTTATTCGTATCTCAATATAGCTAGTCTCATTTCACAAGAGCCATTAGGCCACATCACGTAGTCAGTGAGTCTTAACCGGATACTTTCCAAATTCCATGTATATTTAATCACATGTTACCACATTTCACACAAACTATCACCATTGTAATTCATTAACCTCATTTGAATATAAGCATATAGCATGTACCTTAACTTCATGTCCTAATATCATTCGACTTTAACACATATTTTATATATATATATATATATATATATATATCCCTTTCAATAAACTTCCAACTAAATAAGAAAATACACACATGACTTACATTCTTCTCATGACAACCATTCGGCTAAACAACATTTAAGTCACCACACCTTCAATTTAGAAAACTATCAACACATATTACATATACATTGCTTACGTTTATAAAATAGCCATTTGGATAACTTGCACACATTTAAATTTTAGCCATTTTGGCCTCACCACCTGTATATTTATCTTGTACATCAAATCAGCAATAGCTTATAAGCAACTCAATTAGTTTCATCAATGTTTACAACAAAATCATAGATTCACTACAAGCTGTTTTCTTGAGCAACAATCATTAAATTATTTGTAACTGGAGCAAGGAAACGCCAAATGAAGTACCGTAAATTTTCCCCGAATATAGACTCATATATCTTCTATCCATAAATTTTTTAGGATTTTTGGTTTGGCCAATCAAAACCATAATTTTCTTAAAGTTTCCCCTATTTCACTATTTGACTATACTGACCACTCTTCACTACGAATCAAATTTCTCATTGTACAGATTTCAAAATATGTTCTTGTTTATTTCATTTGAAACTAGACTCATTAAGGAGTCTAAGAATATAAATTTTATCTTATAAAAGTTTTTTTACTATTTATAATGATTTTCTAAAAACAGAACAAGGGATTTTAGATTCATTCTGACACTGTCACACACAACTTTAAATATCTCTCTATAGGAAATTCCTTTTCTTGCAATGTTTATTTTATAAGAAACTAGACTCATTGATCTTTGATTACATATTTTATTCAGTCTCTAATTCCACTCCAACAATTTATGGTGATTTTCAAAATTCATGCTACTGCTGCTGTCCTAAGCAGATTATTACAATTTGCTCTTAAATTTCCAAGTCCAAACACTTAAGAACTTACCATTTCAGTTTAAAACATATCATCATATATAAGTACTTCTTATTATCACATACAAATCATAATTTAAATATCACTTTTCTAATAACCAATCGGCTAAGGCTCATAGAGGTAACTTATTCCTTATCATTTTGCTATAGGTAATTACACCAATTCATTCCCATCTTTACCCATATTCCATATCATTCTTCATTATAACTAAACTTATATGCTAGAAACTTATTTATTTCAATATGTAGTTCAAGTAGAACCATTAGGTCACATTTTATTTATTATGTTCATATAAATATATATCATCGTTTATCAAATCTTAAGCTAAGTTCCATTACTCAAAGACTTACCTTATGTCGGATGAAACGGTTCCAAACGGCTACTCGATACACTTCGTTTTGCCCTTGCTTGATTCTCCTCCTTTGGGTTCTTGAGCTTAAATAAATAAATTAACTAGTTTAATTACCTTGCTAGTTATTTATATCCCATAATATTAATAGTTTCATATCAAAAGAATCATACGGCAACATTTGATTTTTATTCACCTTATGCTTTTACTAACTTTAAGCCATTAGGCTATTGATCACCTAAGATCCAATTACTATAATTAACCCAATAAATATTTCAATAAAACACACATAAATATTATATACATGGCAACCACCCTTGTTAATTACTCATATATATTTTAATAATTTTCGTTTCATCTTACAACCATTCTTGTTCAAAACATTAGAACCTTAACTAAAACTTATAGATTGTCTCAAGGCGAATGCATTCTTACTTCCAAAGTAACATAGTCTATGATATATTTTATTTCAAGGTACATATTCATAAATCAAATTTAACCATATAAACCAATATCACCCACTTGATCAATTATAGAGAATTAAAGTTAATATCACAATGTGTACCCTATATGGCCCGTTATACATAATCAAATTTAACATCATCTATATATTTACTCATATGGCCGAATATACATACCCCCATATATTATCATTTTCATTTCATTTAACACTAAATTTCCACCACATAAACACTTGGCCGAATAATCCTAAACTAGCAAAACTCCACATTTGTTCATACCATCTTTTAAATTCACATATATCTATTTAGGTAGCTCATATTTTCCCCTTTCTAATATTTCTATCCAAAACATCAAAACACTATCCTTTTAGCATTTATCCAATAATACCGTATGCACAATTTGTCACCAAAACTAAAGAAAAATCAACATATGGGTTACAATAAGAGCTTCACTACTAACTAGATTCTCATAAAAATCAATAGAAATAACATGAACTCCTACCTTATTTAACCTCCAAGATAACCGAATGCCCTAGACAAATTCCTTCCTCTTTCCCTTTTGTTTCGGCTTTGCAAGAAGGTAAGGAAGATGAACACACTCTTACCTTTATTTCTTATTTTATTCATCTTTTCTTATAAATTTATTACATCATTTGCCAATTAAAATTGTTTTAATTTGACTTAGTGGAATAGCATCATTTCATGGCCGGCCACTACATGCTTTAAGGGTAAATTGACATGCAAACCCAAGCTTTCTCACCTCATTGTTTTTGGATTCTTACAAATTACCTACCATCTTTTCTAAATTTTTCAACTAAGCCCTTTCAAGAAAAATTTACATTCCTAAGACTAAATTGAAACTTTTAATTTTTCCTACATACACTATCACTCATAAATATATGCAACAAAAATTAAAATGAATTTTTGTGACTCGATTTTGTGGTCCCGAAATCACATTCTGACTAGGGTCTAATTAGGGATGTCACAAATGTGACGTCGCAGATTCGGCCATAACGTCTAGGCCGGGTTTGGGGTGTTACAGCCCTTGTAGTCCGGGCTCATTTCGAGTACTACCCTCACCAGTTGCTAGAATAAAACTTTCTACCTCGTCGGAATCTGCTCAATTGGATCCAAATGACATCCTTATCTATATGAACATTTTAAAAATAATCAAAAGTCATCACACTATCATAAGTTAAAAAGTGGTACGTACTTCTGGACTCAATACATGATATGTTTAGTCGGAAAATTGAATAAACCGTAGCTTGATACCGCTAAATGTAACATCCCTAACCTATTTTCGTCGCCAGATTAGGGTTACAGAGCATTATCGTACCATTTAGAAAATATTTAACCTTAATACATCTCAATAAAATAATTAAACATTACTCAAGTAAATCACATTAAAATACAATCAAACATGAGCATTTTTCCCTAAAACAAAGCCTTGGAGGCCCTAAAAATAACTTAGAACAGTTCGAGACTAATTTGAAACAAAATAGAGGACTTGGGAAAAAGTTGAAAAATTGGAAAACAAGGGTCACACGGCCATGTCCCAGCCCATGTCCTCACCTGTGTAACTTACTAAGTTGTCCGCCACACCGACCTACCAGGCTGTGTGCTAGGCCGTGTAACTCTCTGAGTTGCCACACACGCCCGTGTGTCAGGCCGTGTAATTCATTGACTTGAAACACTAAGAGATTTCAAATGGCACACGGTCGTGTCACTAGGGCGTGCGTGTCATACGCTGTCTGTGTCACACGCCCGTGTGACAACTCGTCTCCTAGTCTTTGTAATCCATAATTTGACCCTAAATTCAAGCCATTTTAGACTAAAATCATGCCTAAACATCCATACCATTTTGGCATACATTCAAGGAATCTAAACATCACTCAAATACTCCTAAACATGCCATTTCAAACATTATATATATAAGCATCACTTATCATATTTAGAAATATAAACACCAAAATATCAAGCCTATCATACAAACTTCCAGTTGACCATTTATAACATCTAATTCCACCACAAAATATCATAGTTCTATAAGACTCTTCCTATTACACGCCACTTAAAACAAACTTCAAAACAAGTACAAAATGACTACCAAGGTATTGATGATAGTGTGTGAGCTTCCAAGTTGATCCAATCGATGCTACAATTCTAAGTGTCCTACAAAAATCAAATTTAAACAAATAAGCACAAAGAAGCTTAGTAAGTTTGATAAGTCAACTCATTTACTATCAATTACAAAAGTTTCAAAGGACATTAACATTTACTACACCTGCATCAAGCCTGCTAGGCACTAAGCCTGAATAAAACCGGCAGTAAGCCTGCTAGGCACTAAGCTTGATAAACACTGGTACAAAGCCTGCTAGGCACTAAGCCTGATAATCACCCAATTTGGATATACATTTCAATTTAACATTTAATAATAATTTGAAATAGAACTAAAACATTAAATCATTAACAAGGAATTGAATATAATTATGCATATACATAAAACGAACTTATTGGACTAATTTGCAGTAATTGCAAAAACACAGAAACTACTCCACAATCTTTTCTTTTCTATGATCATCAACACACTTATGATCTAAAACAATAGTTTCATTCAATTAAGTACTTCTAAACTTCAATTTAATCCATAATTCATATTTATGCAAAATTAGTAAATTACCCCTAACATCTTAACTTTTCACAATTTAGCCCTTAAGCTCATAACTTGAAATTTAATCATTTTAACCAAAATCCAATTTAACCAATGTTACAAAGAACCTTGAAACAAACCATTATTACCAATATTTTTCAACAAAACCCATGGATTTATACTTTCAATAATTTAATCCTTATTTCCAAAATTCATTAAAAATCACTTAACAAAACATGTTTAGTTTACAACAAAGATGAATAATCTATCAACTAACATCAAAACACATTAAAAAACATCCATGGAAAGTCCCTCAACCTCTAACAGTTTTGCAAATTAACTCCCGGGCTAGCTAGATTAAGCTAAAACGAACTCAAAAACATAAAAATCATTAAAAATGGGGCTTGAAAACCTACAATGCATAATGAAATCAAAATCGAAGCTCTCCCCTCTTCAATGGTGAAATTCAACCAAACTAAAGAGAAATAGAGAAGATGATAGCATTTTTTTCATAGTTTATTTTCACTTTATTTACCAATTTACCATTTTACCTTTAATAATAATAAAAATTTTCAGTAAAACCTATCCAAATTTATCCACTAACATTAAGGATGGAATAATTACTATCTTAGTCCATTATCTTTCCTTTCCATAGCCATTTAGCCCTTTTATCTAATAAGATTCAACTTTTACACTTTTTATGATTTAGTCATTTTCACCTAATTAACCATTTAAACTCCAAAATTTCTTAACAAAACTTTTACACGGCCTTAATATAATCCCGTAGGCATTAAATAAATAATAAAATAATAATTTACTCATCAGAATTGTGGTCCCGAAACTACTATTTTCGACACCACTAAAAATAGGCTATTACATTTTATTACCAACCACACACACACACACACACACACACACACACACACACACACACACACACATATATATATATATATATATATATATATATATATATATATATATACAGTACAAACATATTAAATACCAAACAAAATAAGTATTACATGAACTTACCTGACCAAAAAGGGAACAAATACAACACCAAGGATTGTTCTACAGTTTTTTTCCTTTCTTGCATTTATCGATCGATTGTTCCATTTATTGATCTATATAATAATTTAATTCATTAATCAACTCCAAATACCTTATAATGTTTGAATATGCATCTGACCCTTTAATAACACTTTACAACATTCTCAAACTTTTATATTTGATTTAATTTAGTCCCCAAAACCAAAATTATCATACCTTTTATATTCAAGCTTTGTTTTTCATTCCATTTTCAATTTCATCCTCATATCAATCTTTATAATAAAAAAATTATAAAAATTCCATGTTAAAATTAGCATTATTACATTTTAGTCCCTAAGCTTTAAAACTAACAAAATCACATTACAAAATAGTCCTACTTAGCATCAAAGTTCAACATACAACCATTTATCACTAAGAACCTAAAAAATCATTAATGGTAACTATTCAAAACTTTAGCAGTTTCATGAAATAGTCTCCGGGGTTAGCTAAATCAAGCTCCTAGGATTCCAAAAACATAAAAATTAAAACAAATTAAAAATGGCTTACTAATTTTGAAGAGAAGCTTGGCCAAAAGATTTGGCTCTCTTTTCAATGGAGAAATGGTGATGAAGGGTTAAAGATGATAAAAAAGAAAGTGGTCATTAAGCTTATTTTATGTTTTAATACCTTTTAACCTAATTTAATAATAAAATAACATATAATTTGCTAATAACCCATGCATTTTACTATCCACTATAATTACACAGTGGCTATTTTCCTTTAAACCCTTGTACTATCACTTTAAAGCCCTTTAACTAATAAAAAATCGACAACAAATAAGTTTTTACAGTTTTTACGATTTAGTTTTTTACCCTAATAAACCACTCAATCAATCAAAAATTAATATAATACTATAATAGACTAGTTAATATTTACTGACTCGATCATTGAAAAACGAGATTCTCAAACCATTTTCTCCGGTACTAATAAAAATGGGTTGTTATAGGTCTATTACTATAAAAATCACACAATGGCTTGGTTTTAAGAAAATTTTTAAACTTCCATTGCACCAGTAATAATTGTTTTTCCAACACTTTCATCTATTCCTAATGGAACGAACTAAGATCACCTCTCAAGAAGAATATGAAAAGGCTTAGTAAGATCAGTTGGCTCTGGGAGAAGGACCATATGATCCTCATTATGAAACTTAGAGAGATACCAGTGCAGTAGAGGTGGAAGTGCTCACTACCGGTGGCACATCAAATCCACAAGATCAATAAATAGAGGAGAAATAGGGAGAAGTAGAACCCTCTACTCAACAAGTCAAGGCTAATATAGATGAACTATTAGCCAATCCACCTATTCTTGAACATTAGTCCAAGCCATAGGATAGAATCGAGGAATTGATTGAAGCGATAGCTTCGTAAGGTGATGTCGCTTTAATTGTTGATTAGAATCTTATGAATATTGTTGCTAACATTGAATCTACTCCCCCTATTAGCCATACTAATAAACTTGTGTTTGTTATTAATATTGTTTAACCTGCTATTACTACTCTTAAAATTGGGAATGTGTCAAGTGATCCAAATGTTGGATCTTCATCTGATGAAGTTATGGGTACTAAAGTGGCACTCTCAGTACCCACGTCTACTACCACTTCCACCATTGCAAGAATAAGGACATGTTCTGTAGTGAACAAAGGACTGAAGGCTTTGGCACAGGTCAAAAGAGTCAAAAAGGGAAAGGCTCAAGTTTCCTCTTGAAGCTTTTTAGAAAAAAAAAAAGAAAGTTGTTGAAAAGAGTCCTATTGATGACTCTATTGACTCAATTGATGAGTCTAATTTTGCATCTAACTCCAGCTTTAAAGAAAATGTTCCTTTAAAGAAAATTATTGCAACCAAGGATTGCTTCCTAGAGCCCAAATGTTCTAATAATGACCCAACATAGACACAAGAAAATAAAGAAAATTTGAGTTTCCTCAATGTTGGCTGACGTTGCAGCCAAAGCAAAAGTAGAAGAGGATACCTTGTTGGAGAAAAAGGACCTAAGCTCCCTCCCTCATAATTGCTCTAGCCTCTATATGGCTCTAATGATAAAGGGTATCATAGAGGAGCAAATTGATGATGCAATATTTGATGAGCACTGGATTGATACCATCTGCAGCACCCCAAACCCGGCCCAGACGTTATGGCCGAATCCGACATGCTACATTGAAGTTAAAAACCCATGTTCCCTTTTTAGTGTTTTAAAAGTCGAGTTTTGTTAAGCTAACCAAGTGAATGGAAGCTGGGCACCAGGTAGGTATCCGTAACAAAGGAGGTGAGCCATGAAGGCTGCTTAAGTACCAAGTTCTTCGATTGGATCCAATCCTAGACATGCCCATATCCATTGCCACACTTGGTTATAACAAATTGAAATTTCTTTGAGTGGTTATCTTTGGTAAATCGAATATTCGTGACGTCGTGTTATTTTAAAACAACCATCATTTTGAAATCGTGCCCTAAGTCTAGCCCATTTGAATTATTATCCATCAATTTAAAGTTATTTAAAATAATATAATCCCAGAAAATCAAAGAGGAAAATAAAGTTAAAATGACCCTATTACAACCCAAAAATTAAATAGTAATTAAAAATAGCTTAAGAAAACCAGTCTCTTTTCAAACCCAAAAGCGTTCACCATGGCCACTCTCAATCCCCTCCGGCTCCAAGACACCCACATCAAGGCCCACCTGCAAGGTTAAAGAAGGGGTGAGTTTGGAAACTCAGTGTGTAATCCCAATAACAAACAAACAGTAAATAACACGGTATCAATACAATCTGGGCCAAAGCCCTATTTAGTCTTGACACATACTGGGCCGAAGCCTTCCATAAATCATATCACTCGGCCGAAGCCTTTTCACAAATCATATCACTGGGCCGAAGCCTTTTCATAAATCATATCACTAGGCCGAAGCCTTTACTGTAAACGATATGGCCCTTAAGCCCATTTTAATATCACATGTAATGTCAATGGATGTATGCAAGCCAATTTCAATATCACATGTAATTTCAATGAATGTATGCAAGCCCATTTGGGAGACTACTCGACTCACCATCTACTACTCTCCACCCATACCAACCAAGCTCTCCATGTGGGGAATAACTCAACCCACCCAACCAAACTCTCCACTGGTAGCATAGCTGCTTTATCATATAACTGGAGGCCTAGCCTCTTTTAATAACTGGGGCAAAGCCCTTTCTAATAAACTGGAGCAAAGCCCTTTTCGGTAAACTAGGGCAGAGCCCTTTTAGCACTTCCTCCATCAATATAACCAATATCCCATGCAATATGTCATGTATGCAGAATGTCATGCCCATATTTGAATCAAACAATCACAGTCAAGGCATTCATATCACCAACATATATTCACAATCAAATCCGTCAACCACATAGTCCAAGTCAGTCACTTGCCCACAAGGGCAAAACAGTCATTTTTTATATTATAAGGGTATTTTTGTAATTTTACCAAAAATCAGGGTTTTTCATATTCATTACAATTGTCAATATTTTCAAGTGTTTAAACAATAATCTTTAACCCACTTATCAAATTCGGGCTTTTGGGCCCAAAACCCCTAATGGGCCTACGAATGCTAATTTAGCCCACTAAGCCTGCTTAACCCAAATTTTACAACAATACTAACCGTGTTAACATCCAACTTTTTCAAATTCCATTTTCTATCAATTTTACCCAAATGGGCCCAAAAGCCTATTTGGCCCAATTCTAGTCCATTGAGGCCCAACTTACCATCGTGCACAAAATTGAGTTCTTACCCGTTCCATCGATCCAAACACTGATCTTATCGTATTACAAGTTCCTGAAATGCCAGAATTTTAGCATTTTGGCTTCTCAGTAGATATTAATCTAAGCTACTACGAGGGTTAGTACACACCTGTTATGGGTTGAAGTTGAAATGTTTCCATAATCAATCACCTACGATAACCACCACCTGTCACTCAAACTTAACTAATCCAATATCAATATATGTAAATCCTAAGCACATCGGTCATACGAAACATAAGGGCATATTCGTCATTTTACCATACAAGGGTATTACAGTCACTTTACCCTACAAGGGTGTGACAGCCCAAAATTGACCCTAGTCGGGAAGTGGTTTCGGGACCGCTAAACCGAGTCACCGAAACGTTTGAATGTAATATTTATTGTCTAGAATATGTAATTATGAATGTGTGAAAATTTCAAGTTCCGATTTAGCCGATTGCATGTGAATTCAGTTTGTAGGACTTGTGTGACACTTTTGAAAAGTGAAAGGCTAATCTATAAGGACCTAATAGTGCATGTAGTCAAAGGGAGGACTTGCATGTCAAATTCCCCCAAGTTGTAGTGGCGGCCATGACAAGGAATCATGGGCTAAACATGTCATGAAACATGTTTTGTTGGTGCATTAGGGAGAAACAATAAACAAATAAGTATGGGTAATAAAGAAAGAAAAAAAATGTGTGTGTGTGAGTGAAACCCCCATTGCAGTGCATTGTGGAAGAGAAAAGAAAAAAATTGTTCATCCATCTTTTCATTCTCTCTTGACCGAAAATACTAGAGGAAGGAAGGAATTTTGCTTCATGTTTGTTTTGGAAGAGGATTAGGAAGAGGTTGGCTATACTTGCATCAAGATTAAGGTATGTTTGAGGTTATGCCATGAGATTCATGCACGTTTTTAGTTGCTGGCTTGATGTTCTTGGTAGCCCATGGTTCAAATCTTTGCTATGTCATGGGAAAGAAATTCGGCCAAAGTAAATGTGGTGTTAATGCCATTGCATGCTAAATATCAAGTTTGATAATGATACATGTGATGGGGATTGAGGACTCTTAGATTTTCTTTTAGCATTTTGAATGAGATACTAAGTTCTTTGTTTAATCATGACCAAAATTATGGTGTTGTGATGTATTTGGCCATGGTACATCCATAAGTGTGATTTATGCTCATTGCATGGAAAGTAAGATTTGTGTATTGAAATTTTGCTCATGTTTAGTTACAATCAACTTGAGATTCGGCTCTAGCATATATATATGTATATATGTTTGCACACGATGTATTGGTATGACATATATGCTATTTCAAGGTGTATATTTGCTTGTGATGATGTCTCGATTATGAAGTAAATGAGAGATGTGCATTGAGCTACGATATGTAATGCGTTAGTAGTAAAATGTATGCTGTTTTTGTGTGGTATTAAGTGTATAATTGGCCTCAACATGGACATGTATATTCGCCACATGAGGGAAATTGGTGTGCATGCATTCGGTTAGAGGCAAGCATATTGATGCCTATGCTTGGCTTAGAAAATTGACTAAGAGGAATATTAACTAATGTGTTGAGTTCGATTCATGATTTCGTACATATGCGACTTTGATGCCTAATGAGTATATATATTGGCTAGGTATCTTGAATTCCTCTTCGATGCTCAAATGATAAAACCAATTTATTTGTTAAATTAAGCTCAAGAGCAAAGGGAGCTAAATCGATAAGGGAAGGAAAAGTCGTCGAATAGCCGTCGAAATCGTTCGACCACGTCCGAAGTAAGTTCTTGAGGAATAGAGCTTAAATTCTAAAATGATTAGATCATGTTTAAAGCAAATTAAAATCATGCTCTTTGTGTGTAGCTATTGAGCGAAATTGCAAGTGTAAAAAGTGCCTTGTGTTTGAGTTTTGCTATTGAAAATGAAATACTGAATGTGTCATAATTTATTGATAATTGTGCTCGGTTATTGAATGATGTCCGGGCTAAGTCCGAAGGCTTTGTGCTAAGTGACTATATCCGGACTAGGATCCGAAGGCATTCGTGCGAGTTAATAAATCGGGCTAAGCCGAAGGCATTGTGCAAGTTACTAAACCGGGTTAAGTCCGAAGGCATTCGTGCAAGTCGCTATAACCGGGCTTCGTCCCGAAGGCATTTGAGCGAGTCGTTATATCCGGTTAATTTCCGAAGGTACGTGATTCTAGAATAAGCGATCTTGCTGTAAAATTTCAGTTAATGCGCTTGAAAAAAATTCCAGCAATGAGGTATGTTCATATGAGCTTGAATTAGTTGATTCCCTTCGAATAATATTCGCTCAGTCGAGTAATGAGTTTCCGGTATTTGACTAAGGTGATCCCTTATGTATGAACATAGGGGTTGGAATGTGAAATGAGTATGATATTGAGAATTTGTGCATATGAAATTATCCGTTAGCTTTATGAATGCTATGCTTTTGTTGTGCTGGAATTTCTTACTCAAACTTACTAAGCATAAATTGCTTACTCCGTTTTCTCTGTTTCTCTGTTTTATAGATATTGCTCGTTAGCTATCGGATTCGGGATCATTGAAGTCGAAGTCATCCACACTATCAAAGCCTCCATTTTGGTATAATTTTGGTTGAACTTTGAAATGGCATGTATAGGACTACCCTTTTGTTGAAGGTCATGTACCTTTCGGTTTTGTGTAAACTTGGATAGCCATGCGAAAATGGCTTATATACGTTTTTAGTATAATACTATAATCGTTTGTATGTTGATCATTATGGGGTATGGAATTGTTTTGAAACGATTAGCCATTGGAATGGTTAATCATGATCACACTTTGTGCTATGTATGCAAAAAAGGGCCAATTGAATCATGGAAATCATGAAATAGGTAAAGCCTACCTTAAAGGCAGATGCTGACTGCAGCAGTGATGTGGATGTGAAAAATCACTAAAAATAGTAGAAATGGTATTAAATAGTGAATAAATTATGTAAATGAACCTTGATGAGTCTACTTTCATATGGAAGAAACGAAACTGTCATAGGAGTTACATGTTAAGAGATATTAAAGTTCTTGTGAAACAGGGCCAGAACGGTTTCTGGATCCCCTGTTCCGACTTTAGAAATTTATTGTAAATTAACCAGAGATAATTATGAGTCATTCCATATATGTATAGATTCCTCTCTGAGTCTAGTTTCATTAGAAACAAACGAAACCAGTATTAAAGCCCTGTACAGAGAGATATTCAAGTTGTAACGCGCGAAGGTCAGTGTAGTCGACCCCTGTAACATGGGTGAATTTAACTAATAAACTGTACCAATTGGCCCGACCAAAAATTCTAGATATAAATCCATGGATGGATATATGAGTCTAAATTCAGGTAAAATTCACGGAATCAGTTTCCGAGTTTTGAAACTCGAGATATGATTTTTAAGGCGACAGTGACGCAGTTTTCCAGCCTGTCTGGAAATGCCAAATTGGTCGGTATTTTTAAGAGGATTTGTCTCGTTAACCCCTCGTGTCCGACACCGGCGATGGTCTCGGGTTCAGGGTGTTACAATTTTATTGGTATCAGAGCTACGGTTTAGTCGATTCTAGGACTACCGTGATATGTTTGGGGTCTAGCTATATATGCCATTAAGTGATAATTGATAGTGTGGTGATTTCTGACATTCTGAATTTGTGTTTGTTTATAGCAATGGATCCCGATCCCAACCGAGCAATAGGCGATGATGTGGAGAGTGTGGCGCTGCTCCGCGCAAGGGACAGCGGCCGGACTCTCAACCTATGGCCAGCAATCCGAATGATGAGGCTAGGCAAGCCTTTTATAGCGTGATGAATGATTGGTTCAACCAATACATTCGAACTAACACTACTGTTCCACAACCTCCATTCCCGACTAATGCAACCCCGCACCTACAATACCTCCGAATCGACCAAATAAGGTCAAGTAAGCCCCAGTCGACGAGATTCAAAACATGGGGCCACTGAATTTAAAGCTACGGATGACGACGATGCCGAGCAAGCTGAATTTTGGTTGGACAACACTATCCGGTGTCGATGAGCTATCTTGTACACCGATGAGTGCTTAAAGTGTACTATCTCCTTGCTACGCGATTCCGCCTACTATTGGTGGAGTACTCGACTTCAGTTGTGCCTAGGGAGCAAGTAACTTGGGAGTTTTTCCAAACCGAGTTAGAAAGAAGTATATCGATCGAGATTCATCGACCAAAAACGAAAGGAATTTCTTGATCTTAAGCAAGGCTCTATGTAAATATCGACTACGAGCGAAAATTTGTTAGACTCGATGAGATACGCCGGGAATGTGTTTCGTCGAAGCTATTTTATGTAAACGCTTTGAGGATGGGCTGAATGATGATATAAGGATGTTTGTTGGCATTCTCGAAATACGAGAGTTCGTAGTACTTGTTGAGCGAGCTTGTAAAGTCAAGAGCTTAGAAAGGAGAATCAAAAGTTGATGTGGGAACTGGAGAATTTGAAAAAGTTCTCGGAAAGTCTCTTCAACAGCATCGAAGAGATTTCGAGAAGATGTGAGCGGTCTAGAGGCGCTTGGCCTTTTAGACGAGATCGTGATCAACCCCCTGTGGGTATACGAGGCACTTCGGTCTCCGGTGTTGGGAATGATCGTCGAAACCGAATGGAGTGTCAGCATTGTGGCAAATGGCATTCGGGGAGCTGTAGGTTCCGTGATCGCTCCTGCTATAAGTGTGGATCGGCCGACCACTTTATCAAGGATTGCCCGAGGTTGCTTGAACAAAATGTAAGTTAGAGTGGAAACCCGGGTGCTACCACTGCTCGAAGTAGGCCATCCAGAAATACGGGCAATGCTAGTGGCGGTCAGAGAGGGTCGAGAGATGCTACAACAAGACCCGAGGCTCGTGCTCCTGCTATGACTTATGCCATACGCGCACGCTAGGATGCTGCCTCACCAGATGTCATTACCGGTATTTTCACTCTTTTCGATACTAATGTGATTGCTTTGATTGACCCTGGTTCTACTCATTCTTATATATGCGAAACCTTAGCATCCAAAGAAGACTTTGCCTATTGAGTCTCTCGAGTTTGTAATTCGGTGTCAAACCCTTGGGTCATTACGTGCTTGTCAACAAAGTGTGTAAGAAAAGTCTCCTAGTTTTTCGAGGTTCTTGTTTTTCGGCGGACTTGATGCTTTTGCCGTTCGACGAATTCGACGTTTTTCTTGGTTTGGATTGGTTGACCATGCACGATGCGGTTGTAAATTGCAATAGCAAGACTATCGATCTGAGGTGCGCGAATAACGAGATAATTCGGGTTAAGTCTACGGACTTAAAGGGGTTGCCAGCTGTAATATCAGCAATGTTGGCCCAGAAATATGTAAGAAAAGGGTGCGAAGCGTACCTTGCATATGTGCTCAATGACAAGGAGTTAGAAAAGAAACCCGAATCTGTGCCAGTGGTTTGTGAATACCCGGATGTTTTCCTTGAAGAATTGCCGGGTTTACCACCTGTTCGGGAATTAGAGTTTGGCATCGAATTGGTACCTGGTACCACTCCAGTTTCGATAGCTCCGTATCGTATGGCACCAACGGAACTAAAGGAGTTGAAAGCTCAGTTGCAAGAATTGGTGGATAGAGGTTTTGCTCGTACGAGTTTTTCACCTTGGGGTGCGCCAGTGTTGTTTGTGAAAAAGAAGGATGGAACCATGAGGCTGTGCATCGACTATCGTCAGCTTAATAAAGCAACGATAAAGAACAAATATCCGTTACCGCGTATTGACGATTTGTTCGATCAAGCTGAAGAACCTCGGTGTTCTCGAAAATAGATTTGAGATCGGGCTATTATCGATTCATGAATTCGAGATTCGGACGTACCCAAGATTGCCTTGAGCGAGATATGGTCACTACGAGTTCCTAGTGATGCCGTTTGGGCTTACTAATGCCCTGCGGTATTTATGGATTTGATGAATCGGATCTTGAGACCATATTTGGATCGGTTCGTAGTCGTGTTCATTGATGACATCTTGGTCTATTCAGAAATGAGACCGAACATCTTGAACACTTGAGGTTAGTCTGCAAATTTTACGGATAAGCAATTATATGCTAAGTTCAACAAGTGTGAGTTCGAGTTAAAGAGGTTAGCTTCTTGGGGCATGTGGTATCGCACGGGTATTCGAGTCGACCGAACAAAATTTTAGCCATACTTAAGCTGGAAGCCTCCAGAAATACTACCGAGATTGAGCTTTTTGGGGCTTGCTTATTATTAAACGATTTGTAAAGGTTTCTCAATGATAGCCACGCCAATGACGGCTACTCCAAAAGGATGTTAAGTTCGAATAGGCGGAGAAATGTCGAAAAGTTTCGATCAATCGAAAACTTATTTGATGAAGCCCCAATTCTAGTGCAACCGAATCGGCAAAGAGTTTGTCATCTATAGTGACGCCTCCCTACTTGGGTTAGGTTGCGTATTGATGCAAGAAGGTTGAGTTGTGGCCTGTCGTCGAGGCAATTAAAGCCACATGAGAAAAATTATCCGACCCATGATCTCGAATTGGTCGCCATCGTATTCGCCTTAAAGATATGGCGACATTACTTAGTTGGTGAGAAGTGCCATGTATTCGGATCACAAAAGTCTCAAATATTTGATGACTCAAAGAGACTTAAATCTGCGACAAAGACGTTGGCTCGAGTGTTAAAGGATTATGAGTGGTCATTGACTATCACCGGGAAAGACGAATGTGGTTCTTGATGCCTTAGGTCGTAAATCATTATTCGCTTCTGAGCGATGAATGTGCACTTGTCCGTTCGATCCGACAATGTGTTGGTAGCTGAATTGAAAGCCAAACCATTATTGATACATCAAATTGGTGAAGCTCAAAAGTCGACGATGAGTTGGTTGCAAAATGGGTGAGTGTGTTCGAACAAGGAATCGGAGTTTCGGATCGATGATGACGATTGTTTGAGGTTCGGGGTCGTCTGTGTGTTCCAAAGAATTGAACTTATTTCGATAATTCGAACGAAGCCCATTGTAGCGAATGGCAATCCACCCGGAGTACGAAGATGTACAACGATTTGAAGCGTCGGTTTGGTGGCATGGTATGAAACGAGACATCTCGACTTTGTTTGAGATGTTTAATATGTCAACAAGTGAAAGCGGAACATCAAGTGCCTTGAGGATTACTTCACCGATCACGATACCCGAGTGGAAATGGGATCGAGTCACAATGGACTTTGTATCCGATCGCCATTGTCGTGAGTAAGAAGGATGCGGTTTGGGTCGTGGTAGATAGATTGACTAAGTCGGCTCACTTTGTCCTCGTCGCACGGATTTTTCAATGGACAAACTAGCCGAATTGTCGTTTCTCGATTGTGAGATTACACGGGTGCCTATTTCCATCGTGTGGGATAGAGATCCGAGATTTACCTCGCGATTTTGGAAGAAGTTGCAAGAAGCTTTGGGTACCAAGTTGCATTTCAGCACCGCCTTTCACCCCCAAACCGATGGTCAATCCGAGCGGATAATTCAAATACTTGAGGATATGTTGAGATGTTGCATCCTCGAGTTTAGTGGTTCATGGGAACGGTATTTGCCTTTGATTGAATTCACTTACAACAATAGTTTTCAATCAAGTATTAAGATGGCACCCTACGAGGCTTTGTACGGTCGTAAATGCCGTACACCATTGTTTTGGACTGAGCTCGGTGAAAGCAAAATTTTCGGTGGATTTGATTAGAGATCTTTGAATGAAAGTGAAAGTAATCCGTGAAAGTCTGAAGATAGCCTCCGACCGTCAGAAGTCGTACGCGGATCTGAAGCGTAAAGACATTGAGTATCAAGTGGGAGATAAAGTGTTTCTTAAAGTTTCGCCTTGGAAAAAGATACTCAGATTTGGCCGTAAAGGCAAATTGAGCCCGAGGTTCATCGGGCCATATGAGATATCCGAATGAGTCGGTCCAGTTGCGTATCGTTTGATTTTACCCCTTGAACTTGAAAAGATTCACGACGTCTTTCATGTTTCGATGCTTCGGTGATATAGATCTGATCCGTCGCACGTAATTAGTCCATCAGAGGTTGAAATTCAATCCGATATGAGTTATGAAGAAGAACCGATTCGTATCCTAGCTCGTGAAGTGAAGGAGTTGCGAAACAAAAGGGTTCCGTTAGTAAAAGTGTTATGGCTCAAACACGGGATGGAAGAATCTACTTGGGAACCCGAGAGCTCTATGAAAGAGCGTTACCCAAACCTATTTACGGTAAGATTTTTGGGACGAAAATTTCTTAAGTGGGGAGAGTTGTGACAGCCCAAAATTGACCCTAGTCGGGAAGTGGTTTCGGACCGCTAAACCGAAGTCACCAAACGTTTGAATGTAATATTTATTGTCTAGAATATGTAATTATGAATGTGTGAAAATTTCAAGTTCGATTTAGCCGATTGCATGTGAATTCAGTTAGTAGGACTTGTGTGACACTTTTGAAAAGTGAAAGGCTAATCTATAAAGACCTAATAGTGCATGTAGTCAAAGGGAGGACTTGCATGTCAAATTCCCCCAAGTTGTAGTGGCGGCCATGACAAGGAATCATGGGCTAAACATGTCATGAAACATGTTTTGTTGGTGCATTAGGGAGAAACAATAAACAAATAAGTATGGGTAATAAAGAAAGAAAAAAAAAATGTGTGTGTGTGAGTGAAACCCCCTATTGCAGTGCATTGTGGAAGAGAAAAGAAAAAAAATTGTTCATCCATCTTTTCATTCTCTCTTGACCGAAAATACTAGAGGAAGGAAGGAATTTTGCTTCATGTTTGTTTTGGAAGAGGATTAGGAAGAGGTTGGCTATACTTGCATCAAGATTAAGGTATGTTTGAGGTTGTGCCATGAGATTCATGCACGTTTTTAGTTGCTAGCTTGATGTTCTTGGTAGCCCATGGTTCAAATCTTTGCTATTTCATGGGAATGAAATTCGGCCAAAGTAAATGTGGTGTTAATGCCATTGCATGCTAAATATCAAGTTTGATAATGATACATGTGATGGGGATTGAGGACTCTTAGATTTTCTTTTAGCATTTTGAATGAGATACTAAGTTCTTTGTTTAATCATGACCAAAATTATGGTGTTGTGATGTATTTGGCCATGGTACATCCATAAGTGTGATTTATGCTCATTGCATGGAAAGTAAGATTTGTGTATTGAAATTTTGTTCATGTTTAGTTACAATCAACTTGAGATTCGGCTCTAGCATATATATATGTATATATGTTTGCACACGATGTATTGGTATGACATATATGCTATTTCAAGGTGTATATTTGCTTGTGATGATGTCTCGATTATGAAGTAAATGAGAGATGTGCATTGAGCTACGATATGTAATGCGTTAGTAGTAAAATGTATGCTGTTTTTGTGTGGTATTAAGTGTATAATTGGCCTCAACATGGACATGTATATTCGGCCACATGAGGGGAAATTGGTGTGCATGCATTTGGTTAGAGGCAAGCATATTGATGCTCAAACTTACTAAGCATAAATTGCTTACTCCGTTTTCTCTGTTTCTCTGTTTTATAGATATTGCTCGTTAGCTATCGGATTCGGGATCATTGAATTCGAAGTCATCCACACTATCAAAGCATCCATTTTGGTATAATTTTGGTTTAACTTTGAAATGGCATGTATAGGACTACCCTTTTGTTGAAGGTCATGTACCTTTCGGTTTTGTGTAAACTTGGATAGCCATGCGAAAATGGCTTATATACGTTTTTAGTATAATACTATAATCGTTTGTATGTTGATCATTATGGGGTATGGAATTGTTTTGAAATGATTAGCCATTGGAATGGTTAATCATGATCACACTTTGTGCTATGTATGCAAAAAAGGGCCAATTGAATCATGGAAATCATGAAATAGGTAAAGCCTACCTTAAAGGCAGATGCTGACTGCAGCAGTGATGTGGATGTGAAAAATCACTAAAAATAGTAGGAATGGTATTAAATATTGAATAAATTATGTAAATGAACCTTGATGAGTCTACTTTCATATGGAAGAAACGAAACGGTCATAGGAGTTACATGTTAAGAGATATTAAAGTTCTTGTGAAACAGGGCCAGAACGGTTTCTGGATCCCCTGTTCCGACTTTATAAATTTATTATAAATTAACCAGAGATAATTAGGAGTCATTCCATATATTTATAGATTCCTCTCTGAGTCTAGTTTCATTAGAAACAAACGACACCAGTATTAAAGCCCTGTACAGAGAGATATTCATGTTGTAACGCGCGAAGGTCAGTGTAGTCGACCCCTGTAACATGGGTGAATTTAACTAATAAACTGTACCAATTGGCCCAACCAAAAATTCTTGAAATAAATCCATGGATGGATATATGAGTCTAAATTTAGGGAAAATTTACGGAATCAGTTTCTGAGTTTTGAAACTCGAGATATGATTTTTAAGGCGACAGTGACGCAGTTTTCCAGCCTATCTGGAAATGCCAAATTGGTCGATATTTTTAAGAGGATTTGTCTCGTTAACCCCTCGTGTCCGACACCGGCGATGGTCTCGGGGTCGGGGTGTTACAAAGGGCTTTACGGTTTTTTTACCTATTAGGGGTATTTTAGTCATTTCATCCTACAAGGGTGTTTTGGTAAATCTACAAACCAAGGGTATTTTAGTAATTTTGTAAACCAATGGTATTTCTATAATTTTTAAAAAGTCAAGGGTATTTCTATAATTTTGTAACAAATTAAGGGTATTTCGATAATTTCACAAACTAGGGGTATTTTGGTAATTTTACAAACTAGGGGTATTTTGGTAATTTTACAAACTAGGGGTATTTTGGTAATTCTATCCTATAGGGGTATTTCAATAATTTCACAATCGAGGGTAAAACGGTAATTTTGTAAACTGAGGGTAAAATGGTAATTTTGTAAATCGAGGGTAAAACGAAAATTTTGTAAATCAAAGGTACTTTGGTAATTTTACAAGTCGAGGGCATTTCAATAATTGGTAAACTAAAGTATTCTAAACAGGGATAACAATACAAACAGCCCTAAAGCCCATTCTTGGCACAAATAGGCCCACATGCTCGTGTGGCCCTTTTAGCCCAAATCTAGCCACGAATATGAGATTCACCTAGCCTAGTCCAATATTTACTACACAATCAAACAACTTATCCAATTGGGCCGTGAGGCCCATTGGGCCCCATAGCCCTTAGGCCCATCGCGCCAAGTAGCCATCTTACAGCTAGAGTAGTGAGAAATACACACTTGATAGGAGACTGGAGTTAATCCACGCTCCGAGCACTCTTAGTCGACGTCCAACCCAAACGAGCACGCCATATAGCGAAAGGGATCAGCCAAGAAAGGTAACTTTACTCTTCTCATGGTTCCCTCTATTTAAAGCCAGCTTCGCAACCACTCTTATGTTAGCTTCCCGATGTGGGATCCCTCCAACATCAGAGTTTAAATTCAACACCAACTCTTGTCGTCCCCCTGGTAGCAAAATAAATGCTCCTTGCTTGCCATGGGATTCGAACCCATGCCTCCTCTCAGATGCTCCACATGCTACTTGCCACTCAGCCACAAGGCTTTTTGTGTCATATTTTATCCCCAATTAATTATAAGGTCTAAAGGCCAAAGTCCAGGTTCCCTTAAAAAAAAAAACAAAATAAATTGCAAGAGCCAAGGCTTGAACCTAGGCTCCCATTCAACCTTAATGACGTCACAACCACTAGACTACAGGCTTCCTTGTGTCATTTATTTAACACAATAATTTAAAAACCCTCATCCAAGCATCCAGGTTTTTTTTTCACTTAGTATCAAAATTTTTGCTAAAGCCCAAGTTTGAACCCAAGATTTCTCTAACACTTCTCAGGGCCATTAACCACCAAAGCAGACATTTAATTGTATCATTTCATTGGACAATTACATACCTATATACAACCTCCTTACGGACCCGCACTCAAGGCCCAATACTTTTAGGCCCAAATTCGGGGTGTTACAATTCTACCCCCATAAAGAAATTTCGTCCTCGAAATTATCCACTCTTAGACTACACCACCACACTTCATTGCAAGACTCGTCATCGATAATACTAACATACACCCAAAACATTTGTCCATCAGAGTGGATAGATTTCACATGCAACTAATTTCTACATTTTCAGAACACACACCAAATAAATACTAAATCTAAATTCAAGCGTTACAGTTTACTCTAACTAGAAAGTTCCAGTATAGTGCTACTATCTATAGTGGTTTCTCAATATAGTATTTCAATCTATAACAGTAAACAGAGTTAGAGAACTTACAGATTTGGTGCCGGAGACTCGGTGTGCCACACTTTCAATAACATCTTTTCAGAAACAAGTCAAGTTTTGTTGATAAATTTCAAAACAAAATTTTTGGAAAAACTCTTTTCAAACCCCAATTTCGGAAAAAGAGAAAAAAACAACAATAATTTTTTGCTACCCATACCCCAGCCGAGTTTTGTAACCTGGCTCTGATACCACTAAATGTAGCACCCCAAATTCGGCCCAGACGTTATGGCCGAATCTGACATGCCACATTGAAGTTAAAAACCCATGTTCCCTTTTTAGTGTTTTAAAAGTCGACTTTTGTTAAGCTAACCAAGTGAATGGAAGCTGGGCACCAAGTAGGTATCCATAATAGAGGAGGTGAGCCATGAAGGCTGCTTAAGTACCAAGCTCTTCAATTGGATCCAATCCTAGACATGCCCACATCCATTGCCACACTTGGTTATAACAAATTGAAATTTCTTTGAGTGGTTATCTTTGGTAAATCGAATATTCGTGACGTCGTGTTATTTTAAAACAAGCATCATTTTGAAATCGTGCCCTAAGTCTAGCCCATTTGAATTATTATCCATCAATTTAAAGTTATTTAAAATAATATAATCCCAGAAAATCAAAGAGGAAAATAAAGTTAAAATGCCCTTATTACAACCCAAAAATTAAATAGTAATTAAAAATAGCTTAAGAAAACTAGTCTCTTTTCAAACCCAAAAGCGTTCACCATGGCCACCCTCAATCCCCTCCGGCTCCAAGACACCCACATCAAGGCCCACCTGCAAGGTTAAAGAAGGGGTGAGTTTGGAAACTCAGTGTGTAATCCCAATAACAAACAAACAGAAAATAACACAGTATCAGTACAATCTGGGCCAAAGCCCTATTTAGTCTTGACACATACTGGGCCGAAGCCTTTCCATAAATCATATCACTGGGCTGAAGCCTTTTCATAAATCATATCACTAGGCCGAAGCCTTTTCATAAATCATATCACTGGGCCGAAGCCTTTTCAATGGATGTATGCAAGCCCATTTCAATATCACATGTAATGTCAATGAATGTATGCAAGCCCATTTGGGGAGACTACTCGACCCACCATCCGCTACTCTCTACCCGTACCAACTAAGCTCTCCATGTGGGGAATAACTCAACCCACCCAACCAAACTCTCCACTGGCAGCATAGTTGCTTTATCATATAACTGGAGGCCTAGCCTCTTTTAATAACTGGGGCAAAGCCCTTTCTGATAAACTCGGGCAAAGCCCTTTTTGGTAAACTAGGGCAGAGCCCTTTTAGCACTTCCTCCATCAATATAACCCATATCCCATGCAATATGTCATATATGCAGAATGTCATGCCCATATTTGAATCAAACAATCACAGTCAAGTCATTCGTATCACGAACATATATTCACAATCAAATCCGTCAACCACACAGTCCAAGTCAGTCACTTGCCCACAAGGGCAAAACAGTCATTTTTCATATTATAAGGGTGTTTTCATAATTTTACCAAAAATCAGGGTTTTCCATGTTCATTACAATTGTCAATATTTTCGAGTGTTTAAATAATGATCTTTAACCCACTTATCAAATTCGGGCTTTTGGGCCCAAAACCCCTAATGGGCCCTACGAATGCTAATTTAGCCCACTAAGCCTGCTTAACCCAAATTTTACAACAATACTGACCGTGTTAACATGCAACTTTTCCAAATTCCATTTTCTATCAATTTTACCCAAATGGGCCCAAAAGCCCATTTGGCCCAATTCCAACCCATTGAGGCCCAACTTACCATCGTGCACAAAATTGAGTTCTTACCCGTTCCATCGATCCAAACACCGATCTTATCGTATTTATCGCATCTATACCCACACGCAACATTACAAGTTCCCGAAATACCGATATTTTAGCATTTCGGCCTCTCAGCAGATATTAATCTAAGCTACTACGAGGGTTAGTACACACTTGTTATGGGTTGAAGTTGAAACGTTTCCGTAATCAATCACCTACGATAACCACCACCTGTCACTCAAACTTAATAATCCAATATCAATATATGTAAATCCTAAGCACATCAGTCATACGAAACATAAGGGCATATTCGTCATTTTACCATACAAGGGTATTACAGTCACTTTACCCTACAAGGGCTTTACGGTCTTTTTACCTATTAGGGGTATTTTAGTCATTTCATCCTACAAGGGTGTTTTGGTAAATCTACAAACCAAAGGTATTTCAGTAATTTTGTAAACCAATGGTATTTTTATAATTTTAAAAAGTCAAGGGTATTTCTATAATTTTGTAACAAATTGAGGGTATTTCGGTAATTTCACAAACTAGTGGTATTTCGGTAATTTTACAAACTAGGGTATTTTGGTAATTTTACAAACTAGGGGTATTTTGGTAATTCTATCCTACACGGGTATTTCAATAATTTCACAATCGAGGGTAAAACGGTAATTTTGTAAACTGAGGGTAAAATGGTAATTTTGTAAATCGAGGGTAAAACGAAAATTCTATAAATCGAGGGTACATTGGTAATTTTACAAGTCGAGGGCATTTCAATAATTGGTAAACTAAAGTATTCTAAACAGGGATAACAATACAAATGGCCCTAAAGCCCATTCTCATTAAATGGGCCCACACGCTCGTGTGCCCTTTTAGCCCAAATCTAGCCACGAATATGAGATTCACCTAGCCTAGTCCAATATTTACTACACAATCAAACAACTTATCCAATTGGGCCCGTAGGCCCATTTGGCCCATATAGCCTCTTTCGGCCCATCGCGGCCCGAAGTAGCCATCCTACTACTAGAGTAGTGAGAAATACACACCGATAGGAGGCGGAGTTAATCCACGCTCCGAGCACTCTTAGCCAACGCCCAACCCAAACGAGCACGCCATACAGCGAAAGGGATCAGCCAAGAAAGGTAACTTTACTCTCCTCATGGTTCCCTCTATTTAAAGCCAGCTTCGCAACCACTCTTATGTTAGCTTCTCGATGTGGGATCCCTCCAACATCAGAGTTTAAATTCAACACCAACTCTTGCCATCCCCCTGTTAGCAAAATAAATGCTCCTTGCTTGCCATTGGATTCGAACCCATGCCTTCTCTCAGATGCTCCACACGCTACTTGCCACTAAGCCACAAGGCTTTTTGTGTCATATTTTATCCCTAATTAATTATAAGGTCTAAAGGCCAAAGTCCAGGTTCCCTTAAAAAAACCATAATAAATTGCAAGAGCCAAGGCTTGAACCCAGGCTCACATACAACCTTAATGACGCCACAACCACTAGACTACAAGCTTCCTTGTGTCATTTATTTAACACAATAATTTAAAAACCCTCATCCAAGCATCCGGTTTTTTTTCACTTAATACCAAAATTTTGCTAAAGCCCAAGTTTGAACCCAAGATTTCTCTAACACTTCTCAGGGCCATTAACCACCAAAGCAGACATTTAATTGTGTCATTTCATTGCACAATTAAATACCTATATACAACCTCCTTACGGACCCGCACTCAAGGCCCAACACTTCTAGGCCCAAATTTGGGGTGTTACACCATCCTCCTTACATATTAGCAATTCCATAACTTATATTAATTTATTAGCATTACAATTCTTCTATTATTTTCTTCCTCCTTCTCTCTATTCCATATCCTAAATGTACATGTATATATATGAGAATCTTTGGCTTTAGTATAGCATGCCTATATGTAATATTAATTATTCTTTGACTAATTATACATATACTCTTAACAAGGTTGTAAATTATTTATATCTTGGCCTACAAAATTCGAAATTAAAATAGTCTTTCTTTTTTTGAAACTAAACTCAATGAAATTTTTGGCATAAGAATTTTAAAAATTTCACATAATCTAAGTAATACAATATTTTTTCTTCATTTCTTCTCCTATTCTGTAACACCCTTATCCGTGTCCGACATCCGGGCAAGGTACGAGGAATTACCAAACTTAAACATAACCAATCATATAAAATCGGGCCATAAAATTCCATTCAATTTAAAACCATTCATACACATGCATATCGTCCCTTATACGGGCCCATGGGGCCCAAAACATGCATTGGAAGTGGTTAGAGACTAAACCGAAAACTTTGGAAAACTTAAAAAAATTTTCATCAAGACAGGGGTCAGACGCCCATGTGGCTTGGGACATGCTCGTGTGGTCACACACACTCGTGTCCTCAGCCCGTGTATCTCTTTATTTATGACATCATGCACAATTTGGGGTCGTACGACCAAGTCACACTCTAGTATCCTGGGGCTGTGCCCTTCACACGATTGAGACACAACTGTGTCTCTGCCCGTGTGGCTAGGAAAATGGCTATTTACCAAGCCATTTTCCACCCTTATTTGCACACTCATATACAAACTTTCAATGGCACTTAACATGACACAATTAAGCTACCAACACAACCATAATCAAGGCTTAAACATATCAAAACAATTATTTACTATTCATAACAAAACTGTTCACTTGAATCATTGTCACTAAATTATTTATATCTTGAGCTACAAAATTCTAAATTATGATCCGCTTGGTTTTTCTGAAACTAAACTCAAATATTTTCCTACCATAAAATTTTCAGAATTTACGGTTTAGCCAATAAGTACAGTTAATTCTTCAAATTCATCCCTGTTCTGCTGTTTGACAGTTTCTACCTTTCTTCACTAACACTTAATTATCTCTTAGTACGGGATTAAGATTATGTTTATTTCTCTTGAAAACAGACTCATTAAGAATTTAAACATATAAATTTGAACCCCAAGTATTTTTATACAATTTTTAATTATTTTCCAAATTTAGAACAGGGGAACCCGAAATTATTCTTACCTTGTCTCACAAAAATTCAAATTTCTCATAAAATGAAATTCGTATGCTTACATTATTTTTTCTATGTAAAACTAGACTCAATAGGATTTAATTTCATATTTTATTCAACCTCTAATTTGATTTCCACAATTTTTGGTGATTTTTCAAAGTTATACTACTGCTGCTGTCCAAAATTGTTTTAATGCTAATAACTTTCATTTAGACATACATAACACCTTCAACATAACAACTTCCCACATGTATTATCTAGTCTAATTTCATTAACATACCATTATAAACCACATCACACAATGACATTGGCATAGGCATATGAGTAATTAATATGCTTGCAACCGATTAGCCAATATAAGCCAATTTATGTGGCTACATATAAAATCAAATCCTTAATTATTACAAGCCAATACATTTGGCCATATTATAATGACACATACACAAATGACTAAGCCCCTATACATGCCATAGACTCAAAGGTTTACGTTCATTTACCCAACATGATGGCTTGATAGTGTGATAGCATCTCCGGCGATCTCCAACTCGAGCTAGCGTACAACCCTATAAGATATGGGAAAGGAAGGGGAGTAAGCTACAAAGCTTAGTAAGTTTGCATGAAAATAATGGATGATTCATGTTAATTATACACTATGCTTGACAATATACACACAAGTTCATATAAAATAGCTATAAATCTCAATAATTGTAATATAACTAATTCACATGTTTAATCTTTTTGATTTATCGACATAAATTAATACAACTTTACTTTAGTTTAACAACCACAACCTCTTTATTGTAATATGTTTCTTAATTAGCAAACGATTTCAAACATCATAGAAAAAGTACACATTACTTATGTGTATTCATCTTTTCATGCATATGGCTTAGCACATTTCAAATTGCCTAAACTCTTTCTCCCGATACTTTTTTAACCATTTTAATAGATAATTATGTCAATATTTCCCTTTTCCCATAACCGATAAATCACAATTCAGACAACAACCATTTACTATCTCACCAATCGATTTGGCCCCAAAGCCTTACACATGTTCGTCAACCGAATCTACCATGAGTTTACCCATCATAAACATAAACACTTAATCACAAGATTTCATACATATTTTTAATAGACATTAATATCAATCTTTCCTTCATTTCATATTCATTGAGTCATAATCAGAAAATAAAACATTTCATATCTCAATTTCATTTGGCCTAAAAACCCTTTTTTCATTGTATCAATCAACCTTACCATGTATTTATTCATCATACATATAAACCAATGGTCACATGGTTATTTTAAAGTCACTTTCATAGTGATCATGAATTCATAATATCAAGAAGCCAGTGCTTATAAACATTACGTACATACTTGTATGAACTCGTAACATAACCATTTACTTTCTCATCTTGGGCATAATCTTTGAATTACCCGTTGAACCACTTGGAATACTATGGGATACACGGAGTACCTTTGCACATAATTGTCACATATGTAGCCAATGCTACCTCATATCACATATCACATAATGCTCATTCTCGAGCTAATCATAGGCCTGCTCACACAAGCTGACAGTCAAGACGTAGCTACTCTGGCTGCTCACACAAGCTAACAGGTATCCGCAACACATGCCGGAATACCCAGCCACCGGTAGGACATACATGACTAGCACTCGGATCACGTAGTCACATATACACATAATCTCATGAGCTCATAATCGCATAGTTCCTAGTGACACGTCACATTGTATCCTAAGTTATTCCTAAGGTTCAACCGGGGTTTCGAGGTACCAAATCTTCGTCGAATCATCATCAAGTCATCATTAATCAAATCCATAGAGATAAATATACATTTCATGCAATATCAATCATTTAATATATGATAGCATAATGTTGAATTATTTACACACGAACTTACCTCGATACCAAAAATGGTGAAAAAGACCTAACCGTCAAATACTTGTTTTTCCCTCGTTCTAAGCTCGAATCTTATTTTCTTGATCTATAATATCAAATTTAGCTCACTTATTAGTCACATTATTCATTGTGACCCAAAAATCATATTATGGAAATATTACATTTTTGCCCCTAAAGTTTCACATATTTACACTTTTGCCCCTAGGCTCGTAAAATGAAATCTATTCAATTTCATTAACATACAAGCCTAGCCAAATCATTTTCATAACTATAACAGCCCACAATTTCCATTAAAACACACTTTTACTACATATTTTATAACTTTTACAATTTAGTCCTTTTAGGCATTTTCACCGAAAACCACTAAGTAAAAATCGTTTCTCTAACCATTAACATGCATTTTCTACCATTAAACACAAAAATACACACATATTCATCATGGGTCAAAACCCTAGACTTTAACAATATCTCAAATTAGTGGTAGAAATAGATAGATCTTGTTACGAGGATTTCAAAAATGTAAAAATCATTAAAAACAGGGCTAGAACGGACTTACAATCGAGCTTGAAAGCTTGAAAAACCCTAGCCATGGTTTCCTCTTGAAAATTTTAGCCAAGGAGGAAGATGGACAAATTTTTGGGTTTTTATTTTTTTATTAAGTCATTTAATTTCTAAATGACCAAAATACCCCTAACTTAAAAATATTCTATTTCACCTATTTCATGTCCATTTTTGTCCAAAAAATTATCCAATGGTTTAATTACCTTTTAAGGACCTCCAATTTAAAATTTCATAGTAATTAGACACCTCTAGCTTCTAGAATTCAAGTTTTTCACTTTTTACGATTTAGTCCTTTTGACTAAATTGAGTGCCCAAACGTCAAAATTTTAGAACGAAATTTTCATAAAATCATTATGTGAAACTGTAGTCCATAAAAATATAATAAAAATAATTTTTTACTGTGTCAAATTTGTGGTCCCAAAACCACTGTTCCGACTAGGCCCAAAATTGGGTTGTTACATATTCTACTGCTATTCAATTCTGACCCTTCTCCATTAAAAGTTGTTTATCATTCAGTACATGATACATATAGCGCTTACATTTGTTTCTATTGAATCTAGACCCATTACTCTTTTAGAAATATGAATTTCATCTCATACATATTTTTGTACAATTTTTAATGATTTTTCAACATTAGAACAAGGGAACCTGAAATCAATCTGACCTTGTCTCACTTAAATTTAGTTAGTAAAAATATAAAATTTCATTTCTTACACCGATTCTTCTATATAAAACTAGACTCAATAGACTTTAATTTTTCAATCTCTAACTCAATTTCTATAACAACTCAACTTTTTTCATTGTCGAAAAATGTGGTTTTGGAACCGCATTTATGTAAACCGAGTTTGTAAGAATGAAATAGGAAGATTCTCAAAGTTAGAATGAAAATATATCAAAGATCAGTTAAATAATTTAATAGACAAAATTATTAATTAAAACTCAAGGACTAAATTGTAAAAGTCCAATCACTATTGAGTTTTAATTGAGAAATTGCTTGGGGATTTAGTTAGTAATAATCCAACGAACCAAAATGATTATCAAACCATTGTTCTTATATAAGTGGGAAGTGATGATGAAATTCATTAATTATAATTAATATATATGTCTTAAGTTAATAATTAATTAAGTCTAACTAAGTTTAATTAAACCTTAAACTAATTAAAAATAATCTTTAAGTGGATGGAAAGATAAGATTATCATCTTCCTTAAGTTTCCACCATCCACCTCTGATGAGAAAAGAAAGAAACTTCAAACTTATTCCATACATCCGACTATTCAATTTCCATAGGTAATTAAGCTAAACCTTTAATACTTTTATAGAATCATGATGATGGGTGCAACACCCATTATCCGTATTCAACGCCCGAACAAGATACGAGGCACTACCGAACTTACAAAGCAAAAAAACATACAAATCGAGTCATAAATTTGCATCCAAATTAAAACCATTTGTATTCAATCATAAAGGTTCCTAATACGAGCTTACGAGGACCAAAACATGCTTTGGAAGTGGTTTGGGATGAAACTGATAACTCAGGGAATTTTTATAAAACTTAGAAAATTTTTGCTATAAACAGGAGCCACACGCCCGTGTGGTTTGGGACACGCCAGTGTGGTCACACACACCCATTTCCCTATCCCGCATAACTCTTTATTTTTTAAAGCACGAACAAATTGAAGTCACACGCCTGTGTGCTAGGCCGTGTGGTTAATTTAATTTTCATAAAATAGGTGCAGGCTTCACATGGTCGGGAAACACGGCCGAAATACATGTCCATGGGGTAGACCTTGTATCACACACGGTCTAGACACACGCCTGTTTGTCTACCCATGTGGAAAAAATAAAGGCTATTTACCAAGCCATTTGTCACCTTCATTTACACCTACACACACAAGTTCAATGGCATAAATCATGGAAAACATAGGCAACCAAAACATCCATAATTAAGGTTAGAACATATCATTTCATTATCACACATAACATACTTATAACATCATATTATGCCAAGCCAAATCCTACCAAATTCACATCCACAAGTACCAACACAAATACTTTTATCATGTGTAATTTTTCTTAGATTTCCTAGCATACCAATGAGCCAATCTCAACCATTCAACTCTTGGTAAGAATGCTAATGAGTAAGTTATGCCTAAGATACATGTTGATATTTATGTTAACTTATGCTAAGTAGTTATATGGTTAATGAATGATCTTTGTTGCTTATTATTTGCATGCAAACTTACTAAGCTTTTAAAGCTTACTCCCCTTTTCTTTCCATTGCTTATAGTGTCCCCAACCTAGCTTGGAAATCAAGGAACGCTAGAGCTCGATTCACACTATCAAACGATTGTTTTGGGTATACTTGGTTTCAATATTTTGAGTATATCATGTATAGGGACTTGGTTTGTAACACGCCTTACCTGTACCCTAAACTGGGACAAGGTACAAGGCGTTACCAAACATATACTTGGACACTTTCAGAAAATAAGGGTTATAAAATTTCATGTTAATTTAAAACTGATCAAGCAACGTCATAGTGTTCCTATTATAGGCCTACGAGGCCCAAACATACATTAGAAGCGATCTAGGACTAAACTGAGAACTATAGAAAATTTTAGTAAAATTCCTAGTGTTATGCCTCACACGCTGGTGTGGAGGCAAAGCACACTCCCGTGTGCTTAGGGACATGCCCGTGTGTCCCACCTGTGTTAAATTATTTGGATTTATTTTTCACTTCAAACCTACAGGGGTTTTCACACGGCCAAGCACACTCCCGTATCCTTGACCCGTGTCCCTCACACGGGTTAGACACGCCCGTGTCTTTGCCCTTGTCCAAAAACCCAGACATTCTATTTATGATGTCATCATTCATTTTGAGGCTCACGGCCAAGGCACACGCCCGTGTGCTAAGCCGTGTCCTCCATACGGTTGAGACACATGGCCATGTCTCTGCCCGTGTGTTTACTACCATGCAAAATGACCTAAAGTTTTAGGTGTAGGGGACACACGACCAAGCAACACGCCTATGGGGCGGTCTGTGTGTCACACACGGGCTAGACACATGCCCGTGTGTCTACCTGTGTAGACCTTTTTAGGGCTAATTTCCAAGCTTTGGTCACCTTCTATTATCCATACACACTTAGATATTTCAGTGGTATGTAACATGGCCTAATTATACTCTTGAAACAACCTTGACATGACTCATTGCATGCTAACCTCATCTCATTGGATTAGTGCATGCTAAACCTTTTTGCATTAGGGATTAACATAGCACATTTTATACTTAGGCCATATTATAGTCATATATCATTGTATACTATGTCCACTCTCAAATTATCAGGTTTCATATCAAGCATCCATTCATGATAAACCTCATCATCATATCTCATGAAACATTTAAACATAAACATGCATCAATACTAGGTTTACAACCTACATCAATATGAGCCATATCTCATGGCCGTGTACAAAAGAAAAAGTATACCATTTAGGCCCTTACATTTGCTAGCCTAATGACATATATAACAAAATAACCAAAAATCCTATACATGCCATTAAACAAAATAAAATTATCTATATACCAAAGCGGGACAAGTCGATAGTGTGTTGATTCTCCAATCGACTTCCAATCTTCACGAGTCCTCGAGCTCTGTAAGACAGGGAAAAGAGAAGGGGGTAAGCATTTATATGTTTAGTAAGTTCATATAACTAGAAAGCAAACTTACCGGTTAATTAGCATACAACCATATTAAGCAATAATTCCAACAAGTATGAAATAGTTTCCCTATCACATGCGCTCAATCATCAAGTTAGTCTCATATCAATACATCATGTCATTAATCTTAGATAAGCTCATAAATTCAATATTCTCATTCTTTATTTTTAGCACGTTAATTCCCATTGAATTTCTAGGAAATCTTGATAGATAACCATTTACCATCAAATCATACAAGTGATCATCTCAAGTATGCACTCCCGCGAACCTTACATCTTATGGCGAAATTACCAGTCTTGTAACACCCCGTACCAGAGACCGTTGCCGGAGTCGGACACGAGGGGTTAACGAGCTAAATCCACTTATTGCACCGACCAATTTAACATTTCGGACAAAATTTGGATAAGCGCATCACTTGTCGCCTTAAAATCATATCTCGAGTTTCAAAACTCAAAACCGATTCCGTAAATTTTCCCTGAATTTAGACTCTATCCATCGTGGATTTATTTCTAGAATTTTTGGTCGGGCCAATTGGTACAGTTTATTAGTTAAAGTCTCCCCTGTTTCAAGGTTCGACTACTTGACCTTTGCGCGTTACGACTTGATATATTCTGTGCATGCAGGCTCCAACACTTATGCCGTTTGTTTCTAATGAAACTAGACTCACAAATAAATCTGTACATGTAGAGCATAACTTCTAATTCTCTCTGGTTAATTTATAGTGAATTTTCAAAGTCGGAACAGGGATCCGAAACCGTTCGCCCATTTCATGAAATATTGAATATCTCCTAAATCCGACTCATGTGACCGTTTTGTTTCTTCCATATGAAAGTAGATTCATCAAGGTTCAATTACATAATTTATTCACCATTTAATTCCACTTCTACTATTTTTAGTGATTTTTAAAACTCACGTCCATCTTCTTTGTCAAGATCGCTACTAAAACAAACTATGCCTATTTCATGATTCCTCCTTTATCGACTAGTACTTCATCATGCATATCACAATTTGTGACCATGACTAGCCATGCCAAAGGCTAATCATCACCGAGCATCTCCCTACTACATTATTACCACATCATGAATTTAGCATCGAAAATAATCAGCCATGGCGTATGGCCTAATGATCAATCAAACCTCAACTATTTCTCAACCAGAACCGAATTCTCTAAGACTTATAACTAAGTACCACAAGGCCGAATTGACTTAATGTTTATGCCATTTTCGCACGGCTTAAAGTTTACAACCCAAAGTTCAACAAAGCAAAAGAGCCTATACATGCCAAATATTCTCCTAGATCGACTAAGAAGACAATACCAAAAGATTGCTAGCCGGTGTGATGACTTCGATGACGGTCCCGAAACGCATAAAAGAGACAAGTCCAAGAAACCTAAAATAGGTGACAAGCAAACACCGAATGAGTATATAACTCAAGAAGTCATAAGCATTCCACAACCATCCATTAACAAAATTATCACAAAATGAAACAATGAAACGAGGCTAAGCACCCCATCCATACCGTACTATACCATAGTTCCTTAGACCTTTCGGTTCAATCTCATACCAATTCACCCATTGTCATTTCATATACTATTCAATAGGATAATTGAGGCATTTCCATACATCATTTCATTTTCGCTACAATCATACAAATAAATGAACTTTCATCTATTCCACGATACCTTATTTACGTGACTGCAATTGTAATCATCACATAGGTTCAAAACTTACCAAGCTCAACCCCGAGCATGAACATAGCGCCTACTTGCCATGAACCCAAGATACTTACTCTTTTTGCTGTCCATGATCAACTCGATAAAGTCACACCCTCCATGTAAATAATCGATCGAAGATATATATTGAGTTCGCACACATAGTGCTTAATAATCGATCACGCACACTTAGTGCCATGTGATTTAAGCTCGCACACATAGTGCCATATAATTTAAGCTCGCACACTTAGTGCCATACATTTCAAGCTTGCACACTTAGTGCCAATCTAGTCACCGAGCACACTTATTGCCCGCACACTTAGTCTTAAAACCAAACACTCTACACATTCACTACCTTTTACATTCAACAATGTCATCATTCCATACACATACATTTTCATATACATTTCGTTTTATTGAACGTAATCGCATAGATATCATGCTCATTTAAATCGACATCAAACATATGCTTAATGACTTACCTCGGATGTTGTCGAACATCTTCAATGACTATTCAATTACTTTTCTTTCCCTTGTCCAACTTTGACCCTCTAAGCTCTTGGGCTAATTCAAACAAATTTATCTTATTAAAGTCCCATCATGCTAGCTTATGGCGAATACCCATATCAAATAAGCAATTTACCTTAACTCGTAACCCACATAGCCAAGTTACACATATAACCCTTATGACCGAATATGAATATCACCAAAATCTCTATGACTTAACCTTCACCTTCATAGCGAATATATATAGCTTATCAAATAGACATTTGTTCACCTTCCCTTAACACATTTTAATCAATTAGTCCATGCATTATCCCTTGACACACTCGGTCATTAAAGCAATAACCTATTAACATCCAAGCATATCATACTAAAATTTCTTCTAAGGCCGAATTCATGTACCATCCTTAATACTCATACAAAGATTTTATTTTAAATAATTTACACACACCATTTACCTAACATCAATTAACTAAACACTTTAACAATTTCTTCTTTGACTATACACACATTCGGCAACTACCCATACACACACAAGCCGATTTTTCCCTATCATCCAAACCATCTACATGAACACTTAACTGACTCAAACTTCACCCATCCACAAATACTCATTACAACACAAAGACAACAATCATTTTCCTCAATTTCTTCCATGGCCGATTACCCAATATCACCACACAATCAAGATTTTGACATGGGCTAAGTAGGAAACTTAGTATCTAGCTTAAAGTATGTTAACATTTCAAGATCTAACATGAAATCACTTACCTTAATTCAAGCTCAAGGGTGACCGAATGGCTATCTCCCTTTCTCTCTTCAAGTTTCGGCCAAGCTAAGGAGGAAGATGAACAAAAACAAATATGTTGTTTTTCTTTTTGTTTCTCCCATCCATTTCTATTTTACCAAATTTTTATCTCATAATTTAGGCCATTACCATTATTATATTATTATAAAATACATATTTTACTCATCACATTTACCATGGCCGGCCACTACCTCTAAGGTGGGGGAAGTTGACATGCAAACCCATTTCTATTACACTACTATTTATTTAGTCACTACAATTTAACCTATAGCATTCTCAAAAATTTTCACAGAAGTCCTAATCGATAAATTTCACCTTCAAATGACGAAATTAAGGCGCGAAATTTTCACATATTCATATCCACATAATCTAGACAATAAATATCACATTCAAATGCTTTGGTGACTCAGTTTAGCGGTCCCGAAACCACTTCCCGACTAGGGTCAATTTAGGGCTGTCACAACTCTCCCCCACTTAAGAAATTTTCGTCCCCGAAAATCTTACCGGTAAATAGGTTTGGGTATTGTTCTTTCATAGAGTTCTCAGTCTCCCAAGTAGCTTCTTCCATTCCGTGTTTGAGCCATAACACTTTCACTAGCGGAACCCTTTTGTTTCGCAACTCTTTCACTTCACGTGCTAAGATACGAATCGGTTCTTCTTCATAACTCAAGTCAGATTGAATTTCAACCTCTGATGGACTAATTACGTGTGATGGATCAGATTTATAACGTCGAAGCATTGAAACATGAAAGACGTCGTGAATCTTTCCGAGTTCAGGGGGCAAAGTCAATCGATATGCAACTGGACCGACTCGTTCGGATATCTCATATGGCCCGATGAACCTCGGACTCAATTTGCCTTTACGGCCAAATCTGAGTATCTTTTTCCAAGGCGAAACTTTAAGAAACACTTTATCTCCCACCTGATACTCAATGTCTTTTCATTTCAGATCCGCGTACGACTTCTGACGATCGGAGGCTATCTTCAGACTTTCACGGATTACTTTTACTTTCTGTTCAGCATCTTTAATCAAATCCACTCTGAAAATTTTGCTTTCACCGAGCTCGATCCAAAACAATGGTGCACGGCAATTACGCCCGTACAAAGCCTCGTAAGGTGCCATCTTAATACTTGATTGAAAACTATTGTTGTAAGCGAATTCAATCAAAGGTAAATATCGTTCCCATGAACCATTAGACTCAAGGACGCAACATCTCAACATATCCTCAAGTATCTGAATTACCAGCTCAGATTGACCATCGGTTTGTGGATGAAAAGCAGTGCTAAAATGCAGCTTGGTACCCAAAGCTTCTTGCAATTTCTTCCAAAATCGCGAGGTGAATCTCGGATCTCTATCCGACACTGGCAATCGGTACCCGTGTAATCTCACAATCTGAGAAACGTACAATTCGGCTAGTTTCTCCAATGAAAAATCCGAACGCAAGGGGATGAAGTGAGCCGTCTTAGTCAGTCTATCAACAACAACCCAAATCGCATCCTTCTTACTTGCTGACAATGGCAGTCCGGATACAAAGTCCATTGTGACTCGATCCCATTTCCACTCGGGTATCGTGATCGGCTGAAGTAATCCTGAAGGCATTTGATGTTCCGCTTTCACTTGTTGACATATTAAACATCTCGAAACAAAGTCGGAGATGTCTCGTTTCATACCATGCCACCAAAATCGACGTTTCAAATCGTTGTACATTTTCGTACTCCCTAGGTGAATTGACATTCGGCTACAATGGGCTTCGTTCAGAATCATCGAAATGAGTTCCGAATTCCTTGGAACACACAGACAACTTCTGAACCTCAAACAATCATCATCATCAATTTGAAACTCCGATTCCTTCTTCGAAACACAGTCAGCCCGTTTTGTAACCAATTCATCATCAACTTTCTGGGCTTCACGAATTTGATGAATCAATAATGGTTTGGCTTTTAATTCAGCTACTAACACCTTTGTCGCAGATTCAAGTCTCTTTGAGTCATCAAATATTTGAGACTTTTGTGATCCGAATATATATGACACTTCTCAGCAAATAAGTAATGTCGCCATATTTTCAGAGCGAATACAATGGGAACTAATTCGAGATCATGGGTCGGATAATTTTTCTCATGTGGCTTTAATTGTCTCGACGCGTAGGCCACAACTCGACCTTCTTGCATCAATACGCAACCCAACCCAAGTAGGGAGGCATCACTATAAATGACAAACTCTTTGCCCGATTAAAATTGCACTAGAATTGGAGCTTTAGTCAAATAAGTTTTCAGTTGATCAAAACTTTTCTAACATTTTTCCGTCCATTCAAACTTAACATCTTTTTGAAGCAGCTTCGTCATTGGCGTGGCTATCGTTGAGAAACCTTTTACAAATCGTCGGTAATAACCGGCGAGCCCCAGGAAGCTCCGAACTTCAGTAATATTTCTTGGAGGCTTCCAGTTAAGTATGGCGGAAATTTTGCTCGGGTCAACTCGAATACCCGATGCAGATACTACATGCCCCAAAAAGCTAACTTCTCTTAACCAGAACTCACATTTATTGAACTTAGCATATAACTGCTTATCTCGTAAAGCTTGTAGCACTAATCTCAGGTGCTCAGCATGTTCGGTTTCATCTTTCGAATAAACCAAAATGTCATCAATAAACACAACTACGAATCGATCCAAATACTGTCTGAAGATCCGATTCATTAGATCCATAAATACTACGGGGTCATTAGTGAGCCCAAACGGCATCACTAGAAATTCGTAGTGTCTGTACCTCGTTCTGAAAGTAATTTTGGGTATGTCCGAATCTCGAATTCGCAACTGATAATAACCCGATCTTAAATCTATCTTCGAAAACATTGAGGCTCCTCTTAGTTGGTCGAACAAATCATCAATACGCGGTAACGGATATTTATTCTTTATCATCACTTTATTCAGCTGACGATAGTCGATGCACAATCTCATGGTCCCGTCCTTCTTTTTCACAAACAATCTTGGCGCTTTTAAGGTGAGAAACTTGGTCGAGCGAAACCTCTATCCGTCAACTTTTGCAACTGAGCTTTCAACTCTTTTAACTCGGTTGGTGCCATACGATACGGAGCTATCGAAATTGGCGTAGTCCCAGGTACAAGCTCAATACCAAACTCTACCTCCCGAACAGGTGGTAAACCCGGCAATTCTTCAGGAAAAACATCCGGGTATTCACAAACCACCGGCACAGATTCGGGTTTCTTTTCTAACTCTTTGTCATCAAGTACATACGCAAGGTATGCTTCGCACCCCTTTCTTACATGTCTTTGAGCGGTCATTGAAGATGTTATCGCTGGCGCTCCCTTTAAATCGGTAGACTCAACTCGGACAATCTCATTATTTGCACTCCTCAAATCAATGGTTTTCTTTTTGCAGTTCACCACTGCCTCATGTATGGTCAGCCAATCCATATCAAGAATAACATCAAATTCGTCAAACAAAAAAAGCATCAGATCTGTCGGAAAACAAGATTCTCAAATTATTAGGGGGCATCTCTTGCACACTTTATCTACAAGTACGTATTGCCCCAAAGGGTTTGACACTCGAATTACGAACTCAGTAGACTCAACAGGTAGAGTCTTACTGGATGCTAAGGTTTCACATACATATGAATGAGTAGAGCCAGGGTCAATCAATGCAATCACACTAGTATCAAAGAGAGTGAAAGTACCAGTGATAACGTCAGGGGAGGATGCCTCCTCTCGTGCGCAGATGGCATATGCTCTAGCAGGAGCACGAGTCTCGGATCGAACAACCGTATCAAAGGCCCCTCTCTGATTACCACCCCTACCTCCTGAAATTCTCGGTGGTCTACCCCTAGTCGTCGTTCCACTAGGTCTTACACGTTGCATCTTATTCTTCTCATCAAGCTCCGCGCAATCTCTAATGAAGTGGTCCTTCGAACCGCATCCGTAACAGGCCCTGTTAGCAGACTTACCCCAACATTCACCTATGTGTCGTCTTCCACATTGGGGGCATTCAGGCTTTTCTTGACGATTATTGCCCACACTAGCAACCGAAGTAGCTCGTGAGTCCATCGATGGTCGTGCTCTAATGGAAATCCCCGCAGTCATCCTTGACTTATTTGTGTCCTCTCTGAACTTCTTTACAGCCGAAAATGGAGCTTTACCCGTCGATCTCTTATGACAGTTTCTAGCTTCAAATTCAGCCTTCTTCTTCTCCCTTCCAAGTTCTTTCGCCTTGCAGGCTCGTTCAACTAGTGTTACAAATTCCTTTATCTCCAAAATACCCACTAGTAACTTTAAATCTTCATTCAATCCTTCCTCAAATCTTTTGCATATAGCAACCTCATCAGCCACACACTCCCGAGCATACCGACTGAGTCTTACGAACTCATATTCGTATTCAGATACTGCCATACGGCCTTGCTTGAGCTCCAAGAATTCCTTATGCTTTTGATCGATGAACTGTTGACTAATATATTTCTTTCGAAATTCTGATTGAAAGAAATCCCAAGTAACTCGTTCGTTTGGGACTATGGAAATCAGAGTCCTCCACCAATAGTAAGCTGAGTCTCGCAACAAGGATATAGCACACTTTAGACATTCGTCGGTGTGCATGACGATTCATCAAACACCGAATGGTGTTATCAAGCGAACTTCGGCCCTTTCGGCATCATCAGTAACTATGGCCCTGAACTCCTCAGCCTCGAGCTTCCTAATCAAGTCTACAGGTGGCTTACTCATCCTCACGGGATCAGTAACTGATGGCATTACGGGCTCTTGGGGTGGATTATTTATATTTGGGAATGGTTGGACAGCCGGATTGGTTCGGGCATATTGCGCGACCCATTCATTCATCATGGTGAAGAAGGCTTGTTTCGCCCCTTCATCTTGATTATTCGCAGATGACTGAGGTTCAACAGCCGGTGTCCCTTGCGCAGGAGCAGCCGCTACACTTTCAACATCATCCGCTAAGGGTCTCTCTAACCCGGGTTCCATTTGCTAAACAAAAAGTTTAACCGTCAGAAGTCATCACATTATTAAGCACTAACATTTTGGCATGTATAGCTAGACTCATACGCGCTATGGTAGTCCTAGAACCGACTAAACCATAGCTCTAATACCAATAAAATTGTAACACCCCGTACCCGAGACCATTGCCGGAGTCGGACACGAGGGGTTAACGAGCTAAATCCACTTATTGCACCGACCAATTTAACATTTCCAGACAAGCTGGATAACTGCGTCACTGTCGCCTTAAAAATCATATCTCGAGTTTCAAAACTAGAAAACTGATTCCGTAAATTTTCCCTGAATTTAGACTCATATATCCATCCGTGAATTTATTTCTAGAATTTTTAGTTGGGCCAATTGGTACAGTTTATTAGTTAAAGTCTCCCCTGTTTCAGGGTTCGACTACACTGACCTTTGCGCGTTACAACTTGGATATCTTCCTGTACAGGGCTCCAACACTTATGCCGTTTGTTTCTAATGAAACTAGACTCACATAGAAATCTGTACATGTAGAGAATAACTTCTAATTCTCTCTGGTTAATTTATAGTGAATTTTCAAAGTCGGAACAGGGGATCCAGAAACCGTTCTGGCCCTGTTTCGCGAAATATTGAATATCTCTTAAAATCCGACTCATGTGACCGTTTTGTTTCTTCCATATGAAAGTATATTCATCAAGGTTCAATTACATAATTTATTCACCATTTAATTCCACTTCTACTATTTTTAGTGATTTTTAAAACGCACGTCACTGCTTCTGTCAGCATCTGCTACTAAAACAAACTATGCCTATTTCATGATTCCTCCTTTATCTGACTAGTACTTCATCATGCATATCACAATTTGTGACCATGACTAGCCATGCCAAAGGCTAATCATCACCGAGCATCTCCCTACTACATTATTACCACATCATGAATTTAGCACCGAAAATAATCAGCCATGGCGTATGGCCTAATGATCAATCAAACCTCAACTATTTCTCAACCAGAACCGAATTCTCTAAGACTTATAACTAAGTACCACAAGGCCGAATTGACTTAATGTTTATGCCATTTTCGCACGGCTTAAAGTTTACAACCCAAAGTTCAACAAAGAAAAAGAGCCTATACATGCCAAATATTCTCCTAGATCGACTAAGAAGACAATACCAAAAGATTGCTAGCCGGTGTGATGACTTCGATGACGGTCCCGAGCACGCAAAAAGAGACGAGTCCAAGAAACCTAAAATAGGTGACAAGCAAACACCGAATGAGTATATAACTCAGTAAGTCATAAGCATTCCACAACCATCCATTAACAAAATTATCACAAAATGAAACAATGAAACGAGGCTAAGCACCCCATCCATACCGTACTATACCATAGTTCCTTAGACCTTTCGGTTCAATCTCATACCAATTCACCCATTGTCATTTCATATACTATTCAATAGGATAATTGAGGCATTTCCATAGCGCATGAACATAGCGCCTACTTGCCAAGCTCAACCCCGAGCATGAACATAGCGCCTACTTGCCATGAACCCAAGATACTTACTCTTTCTGCTGTCCATGATCAACTCGATAAAGTCACACCCTCCATGTAAATAATCGATCGAAGATATATATTGAGTTCGCACACATAGTGCTTAATAATCGATCACGCACACTTAGTGCCATGTGATTTAAGCTCGCACACATAGTGCCATATAATTTAAGCTCGCACACTTAGTGCCATACATTTCAAGCTTGCACACTTAGTGCCAATCTCGTCACCGAGCACACTTATTGCCCGCACACTTAGTGCCGAAACCAAACACTCTACACATTCACTACCTTTTTACATTCAACAATGTCATCATTCCATACACATACATTTTCATATACATTTCGTTTTATTGAACGTAATCGCATAGATATCATGCTCATTTAAATCGACATCAAACATATGCTTAATGACTTACCTCGGATGTTGTTGATCGTCTTCAACGGCTATTCAATTACTTTTTCTTTCCCCTTGTCCAACTTTGACCCTCTAAGCTTTTGGGCTAATTCAAACAAATTTATCTTATTAAAGTCCCATCATGCTAGCTTATTGCCGAATACCCATATCAAATAAGCAATTTACCTTAACTCGTAACCCACATAGCCAAGTTACACATATAACCCTTATGACCGAATATGAATATCACCAAAATCTCTATGACTTAACCTTCAGCCTTCATAGCCGAATATATATAGCTTATCAAATAGACATTTATTCACCTTCCCTTAACACATATTAATCAATTAGTCCATGCATTATCCCTTGACACACTCGGTCATTAAAGCAATAACCTATTAACATCCAAGCATATTATACTAAAATTTCTTCTAAGGCCGAATTCATGTACCATCCTTAATACTCATACAAAGATTTTATTTTAAATAATTTACACACACCATTTACCTAACATCAATTAACTAAACACTTTAACAATTTCTTCTTTGACTATACACACATTCGGCAACTACCCATACACACACAAGCCGATTTTTCCCTATCATCCAAACCATCTACATGAACACTTAACTAACTCAAACTTCACCCATCAACAAATACTCATTACAACACAAAGACAACAATCATTTTCCTCAATTTCTTCCATGGCCGATTACCCAATATCACCACACAATCAAGATTTTGACATGGGCTAAATAGGAAACTTAGTATCTAGCTTAAAGTATGTTAACATTTCAAGAACTAACATGAAATCACTTACCTTAATTCAAGCTCAAGGGTGACCGAATGGCTATCTCCCTTTCTCTCTTTAAGTTTCAGCCAAGCTAAGGAGGAAGATGAACAAAAACAAATATGTTATTTTTCTTTTTGTTTCTCCCATCCATTTCTATTTTACCAAATTTTTATCTCATAATTTAGGCAATTACCATTATTATATTGTTATAAAATACATATTTTACTCATCACATTTACCATGGCCGGCCATTACCTCTAAGGTGGGGGAATTTGACATGCAAACCCATTTCTATTACACTACTATTTATTTAGTCACTACAATTTAACCTATAGAATTCTCAAAAATTTTCACATAAGTCCTAATCGATAAATTTCACCTTCAAATGACGAAATTAAGGCGCGAAATTTTCACATATTCATATCCACATAATCTAGACAATAAATATCACATTCAAATGCTTCGGTGACTTGGTTTAGTGGTCCCGAAACCACTTCCCGACTAGGGTCAATTTAGGGCTGTCACAAGTCTAGGCTAAATCCCTCGTAGCAATAACTCATAGAGCAATGTCGGGATTACTAGTCCAGGCTAAATCCCTTTTTAACGACAATTGCTCTCATATGCTCTAATCTGAATTGCCAGTCGTGTAACACTCTGATTTTTGGGGCCTAGAAGAGTTGGGCTTTGAGTCTGGGATTCGGATAGAAGGAAACCTGAATAATTAAGAAGTTTTAAATATTACCGTTTAAGAAAAAAATTTTGAATTACTACTAGAAAATTTTTACTATATTTATTATTACTGAATATTTTAAATTTTTATGAAATTTTAATTAGTATTATGAGATAAAATTATTATTAGAAAAATATTCTCTGTATGTATGTTTGAAATTTTTATGAAAATTATTATTATTTGTTGTATTATTGGTATTTGAAATTTTATTATTAGATATGTTTATGAAATTATTATTATTATTATTATTATTATTATTATTATTATTATTATTAATTAAATATGTAATGAAGGGGTATAATGTGGGAAAGGTCAGGGGCTCGCCCATAGCTTTAGCAAAATTCTTGAATCTTGCCTCTTAAGGGAATCAGGCGAGAGGCTTCATTAATAAATTAGGGTGAGTTTTAGCACAAGCGAGCATCTGCCCTTGATGGCTAAGGACGCTAGGAGGACGCTAGGAGGTGCACAGGTTCAAGGTGCTGGCGTCTTAATTTGGGTTTTTTAATATGCAGATCGCAGCTAGAATAAGGGCTAAGAGGAGTTGCAGTATAATTTAACACAAAGAGCGCCTTGGCGCGATGGCGGCAAAGACGCTAAGGAGACCCAGTGGTCATGAGTTGAATGCGGGACAATGAAACTTGTTTTATTTCATTTAAGTAGCTCGTGACTGAAGCGAATAAGGCTTATAAGTAAATGCGGTCATATTATAATAAAAGCGAGGTTGTGTCGCAATGGCAAGCGGTGTGGTGAGTGTTCGGAGGTTGAAGGATCAAGTGGCGTGAAGGCGAATTTCCTTTTATTTTTAAGCGGATTTGGAGCTTCAGTAGGTAAGGTTTAAAATTAACTGTGACCGTATATTAGTAAGGAAGAAAGCATGGTGCAGTGGCGCAAAGACGGGAGTAGGTGCAAAGGCGGATGAGGTCTGAGTTAGTTGTTATGCAGAATGGGCTACCAATTTTGCTGCTCACGTGGGGGGGAGTTAGAGTTTGATCGAAACTCTTCTTAGCAGCATTATGAAGCGGTGGATAAGGTTGCAGATCAGCGATTAGGAGTTTGAATGAAATTCAAACTTTGAATTTGGCCAGGAATTAGGGAGCTGAGGAAGGAATTAAAATTGGAAAAGGACTTTATTTTATTCTAATCTTATCTTATTTCTTTTTCTCATATTCTTTTCTATTTTTCCCAAAAGCTGAACAATTCTCTCCTTTTCTATTTTCTTTCCTCGAAGCCAAATTCATTTTAAAACAACTTTTTCTTCTCAAATATTGGTTGCCCATTACTCCTTTGGTTGAAACCATATCTCCTTTCCTTTTAATCTTTCAAAAGACCGAACCTCTAATCTTACATCTCTTCCTCTACTGATTGTCTCTTCGATGGTGAACTTATCGTCACCTATTTTTTCTTTTAGATCACAATAGCCATATTCTAGGATAGATCCAAAAGCCAAAAAGCCTCATATTTTAGTGATTCAGGAATTAATATTTAGATCTATTTTCTATGCACGTTTAAGTTGGATTCACAACGGATCTGGGGTAGAAAGGTACTTGGAATGTTCTTCAACGAGTTGATCTCTTGGTAATTATTCGAACCTTCTTTCCATTTGTATCTTGTGGTTTAAGAAAAGCTGAAAACCCCTATATATATAGGGTGGCTGTCGACTAAGACTGAAAGGGTTTTTTGGTGTTATTTGGTTTGTTGGTGCTAATGAGGATTAGAGGCTGCCGATCGAGGAGTGTGTGAAAAGCTTGGATCATCGGAGTGACTAAATCTAGATCTAGTCATCAATTTCGGCAAAGGTATGAATTCTAGGGACATTGTGGATGGTGGCCGAATATGTAAGTAATGATAATAGGTAGTTTTCGATTTGGTTTAATTATTAACATGATCTAATCTATAAGCTGTTGATTATAGTAGAAATCGCGTAGGAGATCTCTTCAAGGAATATCGCAAATCAGGTGTGTAACGAACCCTCTTTCGTAGCTTAACTCGATATTTGCCGAAAAGCCAAAATGCCAAAATTCTGGCATTTTGAGGACTTGTGAGCAAGCGAATGCTCATTGGTTAGTTAGATTCACTATGTTGATGATCGAGGTCGTTGGAACAGGTAAGAGCACGAATTTTAACATCACGGTAAGTTGGGCCTCGAGGGGCTGAAATCGGGCCCAATAGGCTTTCGGGCCCAATTGGGTAAATTTGGTAGAAAATGGAATCCTGTCAGATTGCACATTGATACGGCTTAGACCGTTATGGAAAAGGGCTAAATGGGCCTAGATGACTAATTTGACTATGTAGGGCCCATTAGGGGTTTTTGGCCCAATAACTCGGTTTCGCTAAGAATGGGCTAGAATCGCTATCGAAACACATGAAATTGTTAGTAATTGATAATGAACATGGAGAACCCTAATATTTGGTAAAATTACGAAATTACCCTTACAATATGAAAATGACTGTTTTGCCCTTAGGTATAAAAGACCATTATACCCCCTAGGGTTTAATTATGAATTTGATGCATGAGATTTTGATATACATGATTTGACATGATATGCACATGATATGCACATGATATGTATGATATGCACATGATAAATTCATATATCCATGGGTTGGGTTTTTAGATGGATGGAGGAAGTGCAAAAGGGCTATGCCCTAGTTTACCGAAAAGGGCTTTGCCACCAATTTATCGAAAAGGGCTTTGCCCCAGTTTATCGAAAAGGGCTTTGCCCCAGTTATTAAAAGAGGCTAGGCCTCTAGTTATATGATAAAGCAACTATGCTGCCAGTGGAGAGTTTGGTTGGGTGGGTTGAGTTATTCCCTACATAGAGAGCTTGGTTGGTACGGGTGGAGAGTAGCGGTTGGTGGGTTGAGTAGTCTCCCCAAATGGGCTTGCATTGGTTCATTGATGTTGCATGTATTATTGAATAGGCCTATGGACCATATCGTTTGTAGTAAAGGCTTCGGCCTAGTGACATGAATAATGAAAAGGCTTCGGCCCAGTGATATGAATAATATAAAGGCTTCGGCCCAGTATATGCTGAGATTGAATTTGGCCTTAGGCCCAGCAGGCTGATATTGTTTTGGCCTCTGAAAGGGTTTTGTTACACACTGATTTTCCAAACTCACCCCTTCCGTAACCTTGTAGGTGAGCCTTGATGTGGGGGCTTAGAGCTAGAGGGGATTCAGAGTGGCCACGGTGATCGCTTTTGGGCTTTTGAAATAAGTGATTGGTTTTCTTTAGTTCACCTTATTTATTATTTATTTTTGGGTTGTAATAAGACCATTTTAACTTTATTTTCTTTTCTAGGATTATTTTATTTTTAATAACTTGAATTTGGTTGATAATAATTCAAATGGGCTAGACTTAGGACGCGTTTTCAAAATGATACTTGTTTTTAAAATAACAGAACGTCACGAATTTCGATTTATCAAAGATATCTACTCAAAGAAATTTCAACTCGTTGTAATCTAGTGTGGCAATGGTTGTGGGCATGTCTAGGATTGGATCCAATCGAAGAGCTTGGTACTTAAGCAGCCTTCATGGCTCACCTCCTCTGTTACGGATTCCTACGTAGTGCCCAGCTTCCATTCACTTGGTTAAGCTTAACAAAAGTTGGTTTTAAAGTGCTAAAACGAAACGTGGATTTTTAACTTCAATGTGGCACGTCGGATTCGGCCGTAACGTCTGGGCCGGGTTTTGGGTGTTACATGTCCAGACTAAATTTACCCGTCTGGGCTAAATCCTTAATGCACCATATTCTTCGGGAGGCTCGATCACTCAAGGACCACCCGTCCGGGCTATATCCTTTCTATTTTGAGATCATCGAATTACCCATCCGGGCTAAACCCTTTTCTGCAACACATGTAGGATCTCGTATCATGCAAGCCATAATTTATCCATCGGATTTCCCCTTTCTATTTCAACCGAAACATTTATCATCTTTCGTTTACACAAGCCCAATTCATGAATTATCAAGCAATGAATATCTAAATTTTCATAAATTCAAGAACATGCATATTTGAGTATATTAAGAGTTTACTTCGGGTTATACGAATTTACCTGGTAATTGCTTTAGTTTCGTGTCTCGGTTATTCTAAAACCTTTCATTTTCCACGGTCGACCTCAAAAATTTGTTCCTTGGGGTCTATATCAATAAAATTAGATTATTAATACATCACATTATTCGTTTTAAGCCTAAAACTCACCCCCAGACAAAATGACCATTTTGTCCCTACCTTTCACAATATTTACAATTTAGTCCTAGGGCTCATATAATGAAATGCATGTAATTCCTTGGCTACCCAAGCCAAGGCGAATATTATACATACTCATAGAAGCCCATGTTTTCCCTTCATTCTATATTTTCCTACCCATTTCCATAACTTTTACAATTTAGTCCTTTAAGTTATTTCCATGAAAAACCACTTAGTAAAAGTTATTTACCATCCTTTAAACTCTTATGTCCCTCCATAAATCGTCAAAACACAAACATCTCATGCATGGGTAAATTTTTGGACATGAACCCTGGCTTGAAATTTGGATAGAAATAGAGAGAGCGTGTTATGAGGATATAAAAAATACGAAGAATGTTAAAAATGGGGCTAGGGAGCACTTACTATTGAGCTTGAAAATGTTGAAAACCCTAGCTATGGAGACCCATGGAATTTCAGCATCATGGAGAAGAAAATGAGCTGATTTTAGCTTGATTTTTCCCTTTTTATTCTTTAATTAACCAAATGACCAAAATTCCTTTCATTACTAAACTTCCAAAATTTTCCATGCATGCCCATTTTTGTCCAAAAACTTAGAAATTGGGAAAATTGCTCTTTCAGGACCCTTAATTAATATTCCAAAGCAATCATACAAATTGCTTCTAGAATCCAAGTTTTTCAATTTATTCAATTTGGACCCTAATTTCCAATAGGACACCTTACACATAGAATTTCTTCATGAAACTTTAACATGCTCATTTTCATACCCTAGACCTCATAATGATCATGAAGCAATTATTTTAAAGCCATATTTGTGGTCCCGAAACCACTATTCTGACTAGGCCCTCATTCGGGATGTTACCTAGTCATTTTGTTATGTGTCATATTGGTTTAGCCAAATGTGTTGGCATTGTAATGGTTAATGATTCATTTTGTATATGGCCATTGGAAGTTGGCTAATTCTATTCGTATTGGTCATTGGTATGCTTATGTGATGATGCTTATCATGAAGATGAAATTGACATGAATGGAAAAGAAAGAATGTGATGATTATGCATGACAGTTGTTAGTATGCGCAAATGATGTATTGATATCTTGTTTGTGGCTGATTTGGTTGTATGTATATGCTTGGATTGGTGTTGCTTGTTATTGTGTAGATTGGTGCAAGGGTCACAAAATGGCTTGGTAAATAGCCTTCTTTTGTCCACACAGGCAGAGACACGGCTGTGTGAAGGACACGGCCTGATGACATGGGCATGCGTGTAGGGCATGAGAAGTTTGCACCTATTTTACGAAAAATTTTGAAAACTTAATTCGCCACATGGCCTATTACATGAGTGTGTGATTTGGTCGTCTGACTTCAATTTGTTGATGATGTCATAAACAGAGAGTTACACGGGTTAGGGACACAAGCGTGTGTGACCATATGGCCTACCCACACGGAGTGTCCCAAGCCACACGGACGTGTGACCCCTGTTTTGATGAAAAATTTTGTAAGTGCTGGGAAGTTTTCTAATGTTTTCGGTTTAGTCCTGAATCACTCCTAATGCATGTTTTAGGCCTTGTAGGCTTGTTTAAGGGACATATGAATGTTTTTGAAAAGTTTTAAATTTCATTGGAAATTCATGTCTCGGTTTTGAATGCTTGTTTGAGTTTAAGTCTGGTAATGCATCGTACCCTGTTCTGGTGTCGAACACAGGTAAGGGGTGTTACATTTAGTGGTATCAGAGCTACAATTTAGTCAGTTTTCAGACTAACGTAGTGTGTGTATGAGGCTACCTATACATGCCATATATAAATTGTGATAGTGTGACAACTCTTAACAATTTTAAACTATGTTTTCATCTAGTAATGGATCCCGATCGAGCTATGGTAGATGATGTAGAAAGTAATGCGTCGGCTCCCACCCAAGGGACGGTGCTAGTTGAAAGTAGACTCGTAACTATGATTTAGGAAGGAGAGGCTTGGAAAGCCTTCTTTCAAATGATGAACGAGTGGTTCTTAAGGTTCGTTCGAACAAACTCAGCCGCTCAACAACAACATACTCCAACTGTTCCTAATCCTCATCCTATCCTCATAGTGCCTCAAGTTATAGACTTTATGAGATTGAATAGAACCTCGGTTAATAAGATCAAAAAATAAGGGGCTAAAAAATTTAGAGCAAATGCCGATGATGATCCCGAAAAAGTAGAATTTTGGCTTAAAAATTCTATTACAGTATTCGATGAGTTATCTTGTACACCCGATGAATGCTTGAAATGTGATGTATCTTTATTGAGGGACACGGCATATCACTAGTGGAAAATGCTAGTATCTATGGTCCCAAAAGAAAGGGTTACATGGGAATTCTTTCAAGAGGAGTTCCAAAAGAAGTATATCAGTGAGCGATTCATCGATCAAAAGCGTAAAAAATTTCTTGAGCTGAAACAGGGCTGCATGTTAGTTGCTGAATATGAAAGAGAATTGGTTCGACTCAGCAAATATGCTAGAAAGTGTGTCTCCTCCAAAGCTATTATGTGTAAAAGGTTCGAAGACAGGCTTAATAAAGACATCAGATCATTAGTGGGTATTCTTGAGCTGAAAGAATTTGTTGTGCTCATTGATTGGGCTTGTAAAGTAGAGGAACTGATCAAAGAAAAGAGAAAAGTTGAGTTTGAGGCTAGAGATGCAAGAAAGAGGCTGATGGATAAGTCGTTCCAATCTTAGTCTAAGAAATCTAGAGAGATGCATTCTCATTCTTATGCTTCAGTTGGGTTTTCAAATAGAAATTGTGGGAATTAGTATTCAGGTTATAAAGCTCAGACTACTTCTATTACGAGTGTTGGAAATCAACCCGATAGATCTGGATGCCCTCATTGTTAAAGATGTCACCCTGGCGAGTGCCGAATGAATGATCGAGCTTGTTTCAAGTGTGGTTCCCAAGGTCATTGCATTAAAGATTTCCCTCAGATGAATGAAAAGGAAAAGTTTTACAGTACAAGGCCGAGTAATACTACTTCTAAAGGGAGACCCTCGAGAAATGCCAAGACTAGAGCTAGCAGCAAAAATATGACAAAGGATTCAGCAGGGAGATCCGATGCTACAGCACCAGCTAAAGCTTATGGCATTTGTGCTCGTGAGGACGCATCTTCTCCTGATGTTATCACCGATACTTTTTCTCTTTATGATTGTGACAGCCCAAAATTGACCCTAGTCGGAAGGTGGTCTCGGGACCACAAAACCGAGGCATAAAAATAATTAAAAATTTATTTTGATGCCTATAATATGTGTGTGCTCATGTATGACATTTTATGTTGATTGATTTAGTGTTATAAGGGTGAATTCCACAAGAAAGGACTTAGTAATGAACTTTGAAAGTATGATAGGGAAATGTGTGATGACTAATTAAAGCATGCATGCAAAATAATGGACTTGCATGTCAAATTCCCCCTTTATAGGTGGTGGCCGCCATGACAAGGAGGATGGGCTAAACATGTCATGAAACATGTTTTGTTGGTGCATTAGGGTGAAATAATAAACAAAGGTGTATGGGTGATAAAAAAATGAAAAAAAATGTGTGTGAGTGTGGTAATCCCCCCCCATTGCCGTGAGTTGTAGAGAAGGAAAGAAAAAAATTTTGTTCATCCTTTCTTTGAGCCAAAACTAAGGAAGAAGGAGGATTTTTGCTTCATGCTTGGTTTGGAAGAGATCTAGAAGGAGATTTGGCTAAGTTTGCATCAAGATTAAGGTATGTATGAGGTTGTGTTAGGAGTTTCATGCATGTTTTGGTTGCTAACTTGATGTGCATGTTAGCCATGGCTCAAATCTTTGTTAAGCCATGGAAATGGTATTTGGCCAAAGTTGTTATGGTGATAAAGCCATTGCATGCTAAGTGTGAAGCTTGATGATGATGCATGCAATGATGGATTGTCTACTCTTGAGTAAGATTTTGAGCTTTCTTTTGTTTTATCATGATTGAAGTTGAAAAGGAGCATGATTGTCATATTCACCATGATGCATTCATGAGCATGGTTCATGCTTCTTGCATGTTAGTTAAAATTTGTGTTTTGGATGGCTATGGACACCTTGAAATTCGCCATGCTCATATATGTATATATATGTTTGCACATGATGTTTTGGTTATGAAGGAAGTGATGAATAAGTTTGTTTAAAGAAGAAGATGTTGAAGAATAATTGTGAAACTGTAAGCACATTCTGCCTAGCACACATATGAGTGCTTGATGCTATATTGTAAGTTTTGAGCTACAATATGCAAAGCATTAACTAGTAAAATGCATGCTGTTTTTGTGTGGTATTAAGTGCATAATTGGCCTCAACATGGACAAGTATATTCGCCTTGGGTAGCCTATTGAAGGCCTTAGCTTTTCCTTGATGCTCGAATAAATTGTATTGAATTGCTTGATGTAGTATAAAATGTGCATGACCATTGTGTATTCAAGCTAAAGGGTGGCCATATGACCATTTAAATTCCTTGTCATATTCGCCATAAGCTAGCACAATGAGGTTTTGATAAATTGAATTTGTTTGAATTAGCTCAAGAGCTAAGAGGGCCACAATTGGACAAGGGAAGGAAAAAGTAATCGAATAGCCGTAAAAGCCGTTCGACAACATCCGAGGTAAGTCCTCAAGAAGTGACCTTACTTGAATTATGTGGAATGAAATATGGATGTATTGATTATTGATTTATGTGTGTATGAGTATTGAATGATACCGGGCTAAGTCCCAAGGCGATTATGTTAGTGATTATAATTGTGTTTGAGCCTTAGTAACGAAAATAAATATGTATGTCCAATGATTATTGATGTATGTGTGCATGAGAAATTGAATGATATCCGGGCTAAGCCCCGAAGACAATTATGCTGGAAATTATAACCGGGTTAAGACCCGAAGGCAATTGTGCTAGTGGCTACATCTGGGCTAAACCCGAAGGCATTCGTGCGAGTCATTCTATCCGGGCTAAGACTCGAAGACATTTGTGAAAATCGTGATATCCGGGTTAAGTCCGTGAGGCCTTGGTGCGGGTTGCCATAACCGGGCTATGTCCCGGCGATTGATCGAGTAGCGACATCCGGTTAAACTCGAAGGTATGTGATTTGAAAATTATAAGCTTGCTGGAAAATTTCAGCTAATGCACTTGTGAAATTTCCCAATGACAAGGTAAGTGCGGTGTGTGCTTTGCGCTAGGAGTAAGCGTGTGAATATCCGCTCCTATGATGGAACGAGTTATCGGCCTTAATGAAGCCGTTATTTGTGTATGAACATAAGAGTTGGGATGGTGAAGTAAGTATGATTATGTGAATGTGCATTAATGAAATGATGCATTTAACTATGTGAATGTATTGCTGTAATTAGAGTTGATTATATTCCTTGAGACTTACTAAGCATAAAAATGCTTACTCGCCGCTTTGGCTCTCGTTTTCTAGATTTCGCTCGATAGCAATCGGATTCGGGATCGTTGAAGTCGAAGCCATCCACACTATCAAGCCCCATTTTGGTATAAATTCTTGGTTGAACTTGAAATGGCATGTATAGGACTACCCTTGTTGGTTTAAATATGTTATGATGTATATGTACGGCCATGCGAAAATGGCTCGTAATAGTGAAGTATCAACTTAAACTATTTGCGGTTTGTATATATATATATGGTGTCATGATGTGACTATGAATTGGAAATGGGAATGTTGGTCACATGATCAGCCATTGGCATGGTTAAAATGATCATATGTGGACCTATGTAAGGCAAGACTAGTTGGTTCATGGAGACTACAAAATAGGTAAGACCTACCTTAAAACAGATGCTGCCAGCTGCAGTAACGTGAATGTGAAAAATCACCAAAATTTGTAGGAATGGTATTAAATAGTGAATCAGCTATGTAAATGAACATTGATGAGTCTATTTTCATATGGAAGAAAATAGGAGTTACATGTTAAGAGATATTAAAGCTATTGTAAGACAGGGCCAGAACGGTTTCTGGGTTCCCTGTCGCAACTTTAAAAATTTACTATAAATTATCCAGAAAGAATTAGGAGACATACCTTATATGTACAGATTCCATTTTGAGTCTAGTTTCATTAGAAACAAACGGCACCAGCATTAAAGCTCTGTACAGAGAGATATTCAAGTTATACCGCGCGAAGGTCAGAGCAGTCGATCCCTGTAACATGGGTGACTTTAACTAATAAACTGTACCAATTGGCCCGACCAAAATTCTAGAAATAAATCCATGGATGGATATATGAGTCTAAATTCAGGAAAATTTACGAAACCAGTTTCGAGTTTTGAAACTCGAGATATGATTTTAAGGCGACAGTGACGCAGTTTTTCCAGCCTGACTGGAAATGTCCAATGGATGGGCAAAACAAGTGAACTTGGCTTGCTAACCCCTCGTGTCCGACACCGGCGATGGTCTCGGGTTCGGGGTGTTACAATGATACCATTGTTATTGCTTTGATTGACCCGGGATCTACCCATTCATATGTATGCATGAATTTGGTAATTAGTAAGAATATGCCTGTTGACTCCACGAAATTTATGATTAAGGTGTCAAACCTTTTAGGAAAGCATGTAGTAGTTGATAAAGTATGCAAGAAATGTCCTTTGATGATTAGAGGTCACTGTTTTTTGACTGACTTGATGTTGTTGTCATTTGATGAATTTGATGTTATTTTTGGTATGGATTGGTCGACTATAAATGATGCTATAGTAAATTGTAGATGGAAAGTCATTGAATTGAGTGTAAAAATGGTGAAATTCTTCAGGTTGAATCAGATGAGTCAAATAGATTGCCAATTGTGATTTCTTCAATGTTTGCTTGAAATTGTTTAAGAAAAGGTTGTGAAGCCTATCTTGCCTATGTGTTGAATACGAAAGAATATGAATTGAAAATTGAATCAATACTAGTAGTGTGTGAATATTCGGATGTGTTTCCAGAAGAATTGCCAGGTTTGCCTCCAATTAGAGAAGTTGAATTTTGTATTGATTTGGTCCCTAGGACTACACCGATATCGATAGCTCCATGTAGGATGGCCCCGACCAAATTGAAGGATTTGAAAACTCAGTTGTAAGAACTGATAGATAAGTGTCTTGCGAGACCAAGTTATTCTCTATAGGGTGCACTAGTATTGTTTGTAAAGAAGAATGACGGATCTATGAGACTTGGCATCGATTATTGACAGCTGAATAAAGTGACTATAAAGAACAGGTATCCCTTATCGAGAATTGATGACTTGTTTGATTAGATAAAAGGGGTAATAGTGTTTTTAAATATAGATTTGAGATCCGGATTCTACCAGTTGCAAGTTAAAGAGTCGAATGTGCCAAAGACTACTTTTAGAACAAGGGCACTATGAATTTCTTGTTATGCCTTTCGAAATAACAAATGCTCCTGCAATTTTTATGGACTTAATGAACCAAAATTTTTAACCATATTTAGATAAGTTTGTGATTGTTTTTATTGACGACATACTGATCTATTCTCAAGATGAGATAGAGCATGCAGAGCACTTGAGAATAGTTTTGTAGACCTTGAGAGAAAAACAGTTGTATGCTAAGTTTTGTAAAAGTGAATTTTGACTTTGAGAAGTCAGATTTTTGGGACACAATGTTTCAGGTAATGATATTCGAGTTGATCCCAGCAAAATTTTGGCAATTATTGATTAGAAGCCACCGAGAAATGTGTCTAAAGTTAGAAGCTTTTTGGGCTTAGCATGTTACTACCACTGATTTTTCAAAGGGTTTTTGATGATTGCTACTGCTATGATGAAATTGTTGCAAAAAGATGTCAAGTTTGAATGGTTTGAAAAATGTCAGCAAAGTTTTGAGAAGTTGAAGGCATTATTGACTGAGGCATCGGTTTTAGTGCAACCTGAACAAGGAAAAAGGTTTATGATTTATAGCAATGCATCACTGAATGGACTAGGGTGTATGTTGATGTAAGAAGGCAAGGTGATAGCTTATGCCTTGAGACAACTGAAGCCGCACGAGAAGAATTACCCGATGCATGATTTGGAATTAGCCACTATTTTGTTTGCTTTGAAGATATGGCGATACCATTTGTATAGTGAGAAATGTCATGTTTTTACCGACCATAAGAGTTTAAAATATTTGATAACTCAGAAGGATTTGAACTTACGACAACGAAGATGGCTTGAGTTGCTGAAAGATTATGAGTTGGTGATTGACTATCACTCGGGTAAAGCGAATGTAGTCGTAAACACCTTGAGTAGGAAGACTTTGTTTGCTCTGAGAGCATTGGACAAGAGATTGACTTTATCTGATGGCGGTTCTATTCTAGCCAAGTTGAGAGCTAGGCTGATGTTTATTTGGTAGATTTGTATAGCCCAGAAATGTGACAGTGATTTGCAAGCCAAGAGAACTTATTGTGAATTGGTTAGTGATTCAGATTTCCATATCAGATCCGATGATTATTTGATGTTTCAAGGTAGAGTTTATGTACCGAAGAATGATGAACTTATTTAGAAAATTCTTCATAAGCGCATAATGGTTGTTTATCTGTGCATTCGGGTAGTGCGAAAATGTATAATGATTTGAAGAAAATGTATTAGTGGTCGGGCATGAAAAGAGATATCTCTGAGTTTGTTTCAAGATGTTTGATTTGTTAACAAGTGAAAGCTGAACACCAAGTGCCTTCGGGTTTACTTCAGCCAGTGTTGGTGCCTGAGTGGAAATGGGATAGGATTAAGATGAATTTCGTAATGGGTTTGCCTTTAACTCTAAGAAAGAAAGATGTCGTATGGCTTGTGGTTGATAGATTGACAAAATTGGCTCATTTTATACCTGTATGTACTGATTATTCACTTGATAAGCTAGTTGAGCTGTACATTACTGAGATTGTGAGATTGCATGGGGTGCCTATTTCTATTATTTCGGATAGAGATTGAGGTTTACTTCAAGGTTCTGAAAGAAGTTGCAAGAAGCCCTGGGTATGAAATTGAATTTTAGTACTGCATTTCATCCACAGACCGATGGTCAATCCAAAAGGGTAATTCAAATACATGAAGATATGTTTCGATGCTGTGTTCTAAAATTTCAAGGTAGTTGGGAAAAATATAACAACAGCCATTAATCGAGTATCAAAATGGTACTTTACGAGGCATTGTATGGCCACAAGTGCCGAACACCTTTATATTAGACCAAACTTAATGAGAAATAGATTCACGGGTCGACTTGGTTAAGGAAACCGAAGAAAAAGTAAAAGTAATTCGAGATTGTTTAAAAGCTGCTTCCGATAGAATAAATCATACACGGATTTGAAAAGAAAAGAGATTGAGTTTCAAGGTGGGGAGAAAGAAGTATCTCCGTGGAAGAAGGTTCTCAAATAAAGGCAAGTTGAGTCCACATTTTATTGGGCCGTATGAAATTATTGAAAGAATAGGGCCAGTGGCATATCAGATAGCTTTACCGATAGAATTGGAGAGGATTCATAATGTGTTTCATCTGTCAATGTTGAGATGATATCATTTTGATCCTTCACAAGTGATTTCTTCGATGGAGATTGAGATTCAACTAGATATGACGTATGGTGAAGAACTGATTAAAATATTAGCTCAAGAAGTTAAACAGTTGAGAAATGAAAGTATAGCCCTAGTGAAATTTTTGTGGGAAAGTCACGACATTGAAGAAGCTACGTGGGAACCTAAGGAGCCTATAAGAAAACAGTACCCAAACCTCTTTTTTGGTAATATTTTCAGGGACAAAAATCCCTAAAGGCAGGAGAGTTGTTACAGCCCAATTTTAAGGCCAGTCAGAATAATGGTTTTGGTACCACAAATTTGACATAGAAAAAAATCTATTTTTATTATATTTTTATAGTCTACAGTCTTATGGAACTATTCTGTTAAAATCTTGTTCGAAAATTTTGATGTTTGGGCACTCGCTTTAGTTAAAAGGACTAAATCGTAGAAAGTGCAAAAGTTGAATTCTACTTGTTAGAGGTGTCCAATTGCTATGAGATTTTAAGTTAGAGGTCTTTAGTTGATTAGATAAGTTAGTGGACAAAAATGGACATGAATAGGTAAAATTTCAAAGTTATGCATTAAGGCATTTTGGTCATTTGGTAAATAAAAGAATAAAAAGGGAAAATCAAGTCAAAATTGGTGTCCATCTTCTTCACATTGGCCGAATTTTTCAAGGAGTCCATAGCTAGGGTTTTATCATCTTTCAATCTCGATTGTAAGTACATCCTAGTCCTGTTTTTAATGCTCTTTACATTTTTAAAGTCCTTGTAATCTGATTTACCTATTTCTACCATTATTTTGAAGTATGGTTCTTGTTTAAAAATTTACCCATGTGTGTCATGCATGTATTTTGATGTTTTATGGAAGATATTGTATGTTTAAGGTGTGATAAACAACTTTTACTAAGTGATTTTTACTGAAAATGCATAAAAATGACTTATTTGTAAAAGTTGTGAAAATGGGTAGTAGAAATGTGATTTGATGAAAAATGTGGGCTATTATGAACATGATTTAGGTTTGGCTAGGTTTGGGTAACATAAAAAATGGATACATTTCATTTTATGAGCCTAAGGACTAATTTGTAAATATGTCAAAGTTTAGGGGTAAAAATGTAATTTTCTCATAAGTTGATTTTTGGACAGAATTGAGTAATGTGATAATTAAATAACATAAATTTTCTATTATAGATCAAGAAAAATAAAGTTCGGACCTTGATTGGGGGAAGAACAAGGTTATTGACGATTAGATCCATTTCCTACCATTTTGTACCGAGATAAGTTTGTGTGTAAATAATGCAATGTTATATTATGGATTTAATGCTTAATACTGCAAAAATTGTATGATTGTTTCTATGGAAATATTCAACGAAGTTCGGCGATGAGAAAATCCCTGTTGAACCTTAGGAATAGTTTAGGATACAAGTGACATGTCACTAGGATACCATGTGTTATGTGATCTATGTGAATCCGGGTGCTGGTCATGTACGTTCTACCGGTGGCTGGGTAGTCCGACATGTGCTGCAGATACCTGACAACTTGTGTGAGTAGCCCATGTAGCTACGTCTTGATTGACAACTTGTGTGAGCAGGCCCGTGATTAGCTCGTGTACGAGCCCTATGTGTTATGAGATTTGAGGTAGCATTGGCTACATATGTGGCACTTATTTACAAAACTTTTCGTGTATCCAATAGTATTCCAAGTGTTCAACGTGTAATCCAAAGAGTATGTCAATGATGACAAAGTATGTGACTATGTTACGAGTTGGTACAGGTATGTATGTAAAACTCATGAGTATGGACTTTAGTACGAGATGAACTCTTGGTAAAAAAGCTAATGAGTAAGTTTTGCCTAAGATACATGTTGATATTTATGTTAACTTATGCTGAGTAGTTATATGGTTAATGAATGATTTATGTTGCTTATTATTCACATGCAAACTTACTAAGCTTTAAAAGCTTACTCCCCTTTTCTTTCCATTCCTTATAGTGTCGCCAAGCTAGCTCAGAGATCAAGGAATGTTGGAGCTCGATTCACACTATCAAAAGATTGTTTTGGGTATACTTGGTTTCAATATTTTGAGTATGGCATGTATAGGGACTTGGTCATTTTGTTACGTGTCATATTGGTTTAGCCAAATGTGTTGGCATTGTAATGGTTAATGATTCATTTTGTATATGGCCATTGGAAGTTGGCTAATGCTATTCTTATTGGTTATTGGTATGCTTATGTGATGATGCTTATCATGAAGATGAAATTGACATGAATTGAAAAGAAAGATTATGATGATTATGCATGATAATTGTTAGTATGTGCAAATGATGTATTGATATATTGTTTGTGGCTAATTTGGTTGTATGTATATACTTGAATTGGTGTTTCTTGTTGTTGTGTAGGTTGGTGCAAGTAAGGGTGGCAAAATGACTTGGTAAATAGCCTTCTTTTGTCCAAATGGGTAGAGACACGACTGTAACACCCCGTACCTGAGACCGTTGCCGGAGTCGGACACGAGGGGTTCACAGACTAAATTCACTTATTTTTACAGTCCATTTAAAAAATTTCCAGACAAGCTTGTTACTGCATCACTGTCGCCTTAAAAATCATATCTTGAGTTTCAAAACTTGAAAACAAGTTTTGTAAATTTTTCTTGAAACTAGACTCATATATCCATCTACAATTTTTTTTCTAGAATTTTTGGTCGAGCCAATTAGTACAGTTTATTAGTTAAAATCTTCCCTGTTTCAGGGTTCGACTACACTGACCTTTGCGCATTACGACTTGCATATCTCCCTGTACAGGGCTTCAATACTGATGCCGTTTGTTTCTAATGAAAATAGACTCAAAAAGGAATCTATAAATATAAGGCATGACTTCTAATTATCTCTGGTTAATTTATGATGAATTTCCAAAGTCGGAACAGGGAATCCAGAAACCGTTCTGGCCCTGTCTCACGAAAACTTAAATATCTCATAAAATACTGTTCATATGATCGTTTTGTTACTTTTCTATGAAAATAGATTCATCAAGGTTCGATTACATAATTTATTAACTATTTAATTACATTCCTACTATTTTTAGTGATTTTTCACATTCACGTCACTGCTGCTATCAGCATCTATTTTTAAGGTAGACTTTACCTATTACATGGTTTCCATGATTCAACTAGCCCTTTTGCATGAATAGCACAAAATATGATCATGATTAACCATTCCAATGGCTAATCGTTCCCAAACATTTCCATACCTCTTAATGAACATCATACAAGACGATTATAATACTAAGCTCAAAGTGTATATAAGCCATTTTCGCATGGCTATCCAAATTTATACAAAACCAAATGGTCCATGACCAACAACAAAACGGGTAGTCCTATACATGCCATTTCAAAGTTCAACCAAAAGTGTACCAAAGGGGCTTTGATAGTGTGGGCGACTTCGACTTCAATAATCCCGAGTCCGATAGCTGACGAACCAAAATCTATAAAACAGAGATTCAAAGAACGGAGTAAGCATTTAATGCTTAGTAAGCTTGAGCCATAAAATTAGACACAACTAAAGTGTAGCATTCACATGGCTAAACAGATAATTTCATATGCACAAATTCTCAATATCATACTTACTTCACATCACCAACCCTTATATTCATACACAAAAGATCAACTTAGCCAAAGGCCGGTAGCTCATTTATCGACTGAGCGAATACTAATTGTAAGGGCTCAACTAAATCAATGCATATACAAGACATACCTCATTGCTGGGATTTTACGACCATATTAATTGAAACTATTACAGCAAGGTCGCTCATTCCCAAGCCAAGTGCCTTCGGGACATAGCCCGGATATAGTAACTCGCACAATTGCCTTCGGGACTTAGCCCGGATATAGTAACTCGTACAAATGCCTTCGGGACTTAGCCCGGATATAGTAACTCGCACAAATGCCTTCGGGACTTAGCCCGGATGTAATAACTCGTACAAATGCCTTCGGGACTTAGCCCGGATATAGTAACTCGCACAAATGCCTTCGAGACTTAGCCCGGATGTAATAACTCGCGAAATGCCTTGGGACTTAGCAGGAACTAGTCACTAGCATAAAATGCCTTGGGACTTAGCCGGTTATCATCCAAATATTCATGCACATATCAATAAATCATGACACATCTATATTTCATTTTCATAATTAAAGTTCAAACACAAGTCGCAGATTAAGCAAACCCATTTTGGCTCACTAGCCACATACAAACAAACATGGTTTACTTTGCTTTATGACACTATCTCTATGCACATACATTATGACTTAATCAAATCATAAACTAAGTCTCATTGCTCGAAAACTTACCTCGGATGTAGTCGAACGATTTCGATGGCTATTCGACCACTTTTTCCTTCCTTTATCGATTTAGTTCCCTTTGCTCTTGAGCTTAATTTAACAAATAAATTGATTTAATCATTTGAGCATCAAAAGTGGAACTCAAGGTACTTAGCTCATATATATACATTAGACACTAAAGTCACATACATATGAAATCATGAATCAACTCAACATATTAGCCAATATTCACCTTAGCCGAATTTTCTAAGTCAAGATAAAGCCATCAATATGTTTACCTATGGTCGAACATACACATCAACCTATGTACTCATTCATGTGGTCGAGTATACATATTCCAATATGATTTCATTTCCATTTCGTTTAACACTTAACTTTTACCACATATCAAATAACCCATTTCTTTACTCATGTGGCCGATTATATTCGGTCATGCGTACACACATAAAAAAATCAATTTGGAGACTCTATCAATCCAACATACATTCGGCAATAGTCCATAATTCTCTCTCTACCACTCATTTCCCACTTAACAAAGCTTCCATTCGAACTCATTAGTGAGTATCAATTAACTTAAGCTATCTTTTAAACCTTTATTTATCACTTCATGCCAAACCAAAGACCACATTCGGCACTTTCATCCACCATTCTACCAAGCATGCAATATTCAACCACAACCAACTCACATTCGGCCCTAGTTCATAACAAGGTAGCCGAATTCTTTTTATGGTTCAAACACTCATCCATCATCATTCACCTAACTTTAACATGAAACAACAAAACTCACCAACACAACATCTAGCATCCACCAAGAAGACAACACCCATGGCCGAGTATCATCTCCCTCACATAGCAAAGATTTAGACCATGGGCTAGGTAGGACTCAAGCTAACAACTAAAATATACATGAATCTCATTGAGCAACATCAAACATACCTTAGCCTAGTTACATGCATGGCCGAACCTCTTCAACATTTCTTCTTCCTTTCTCCTTAAAGTTTTCGGCCAAATATGTTCAAGGATGAACACTTTTTTTTTTGTTTTCTTTTCTTCAACTCACGGCAATGGGGGGGGGGGAAACAATCACACACATTCTTTCTTTTTTTTTTTTCATCATATTCCCTTTCATTATTTTATTACCATGCTCCTAATTTATTTTTCCTAACATACATCACTAACATAACATGTTTGTGACATGTTTCCACCCATAGCATGGCCGACCACTATGCTTTAATTTGGCTAATTTGACATGCGAGGACAAGCACTTTCCCACATATATTAATAGCCCACTTGAACACTTGCCTAGCATATTTCTAAATTGTCTCACATAAGTCCCTACTAATAAATTTCACATACATTGACCAAATTAAAGTATGGAACTATCACACAAGCATTTACACACATCATAAACACAGAATATAACCTTTAATTAATTATAAGACTCGGTTTCGTGGTCCTGAAACCACTTTCCGACTAGGGTCAATTTAGGGCTGTCACAACTTTCCCCCACTTAAGAAATTTTCGTCCTCGAAAATCTTACCGGTAAATAGGTTTGGGTATCGTTCTTTCACAGAGTTCTCGGTTTCCCAAGTAGCTTCTTCGATTCCGTGTTTGAGCCATAACACTTTTACTAACGGAACCCTTTTGTTTCGCAACTCTTTCACTTCACGAGCTAGGATACGGAATTGGTTCTTCTTCATAACTCATATCGGTTTGAATTTCAACCCGGAGGGACTTATTATGTGCGAAGGATTAGATCAGAACGTCAAGCATCGAAACATGAAAAACGTTGTGGATCCTTTCAAGTTCGGGGTAAAAGCAACTCAGTATGCAATCTGGACCAACTCGTCGCAGATTTCATACGGCCCAATGAATTCAGACTCAATTTGCCCTTACGGCCAAATCGAGTATCTTTTTCCAAGGTGAAACCTTAAGAAACACTTTGTCTCCCACCTGATACTCAATATCTCTTCGTTTCAAATCCGCGTACGACTTCTGACGATCTGTGGCTGCCTTCAGACTTTCACGGATTACTTTTACTTTCTGTTCAGCATCTTTAATCAAATCAACTCCGAAAATTTTACTTTCACTGAGCTCGGTCCAAAATAATGGTGTACGGCATTTGCGACCGTACAAAGCCTCGTAAGGTGCCATCTTAATACTTGATTGAAAACTATTGTTGTAAGCGAATTCAATCAAAGGTAAATACCGTTCCCATGAACCACTAAACTCAAGGATGCAGCATCTCAACATATCCTCGAGTATCTGAATTATCCACTCGGATTGACCATCGGTTTGGGGATGAAAAGCAGTGCTAAAATGCAGCTTGGTACCCAAAGCTTCTTGCAATTTCTTCCAAAATCGTGAGGTGAATCTCGGATCTCTATCCGACACGATAGAAATAGGTACCCGTGTAATCTCACAATCGAGAAACATACAATTCAGCTAGTTTATCCATTGAAAAATCCGTGCGTCGACGGAATAAAGTGAGCCGACTTCGGTCTATCCACAACAACCCAAATCGCATCCTTCTTACTTGCCGACATCGGCAACCCGGATCTGAAATCCATCGTGACTCGATCCCATTTCCATTCGTATCATGATCGGTTGAAGTAAACCGGTAGGCACTTGATGTTCGCCTTCACTTGCGACATACTAAGCACTTCGAGACAAAATCGAAATGTCTCGTTTCATACCATGCCACCAAAGCGGCGTCTTAGGTCGTGGTACATTTTCGTACTCCCGGGTGAATTGACATTCGGCTACAATGAGCTTCGTTCTCGAATCATCGAAATGAGTTCGAATTTCTTGGAACACACAAATGACTTCTGAACCTCAAACAATCGTCATCATCAATTTGAAACTCTGATTCCATATTCGGAACACATTCAGCCCGTTTTGCAACCAATTCATCATCGACTTTCTGAGCTTCACGAATTTGATGAATCAACAATGGTTTGGCCTTTAATTCCGCCACTAACACATTGTCGGATAGAACAGACAAGTGTACATTCATCACTCGTAAAGCAAATAGTGATTTGCGACTTAAGGCATCCGCAACCACATTAGCCTTTCCCGGGTGATAGTCAATGACAAGCTCATAATCTTTTAACAACTCGAGCCAACGTCTTTGTCGCAGATTCAAGTCTCTTTGAGTCATCAAATATTTGAGACTTTTGTGATCCGAATATACATGGCACTTCTCCCCAAATAAGTAGTGTCGCCATATTTTCAAAGCGAATACGATGGCAGCTAGTTCGAGATCATGGGTCGGATAATGTTTCTCATGTGGCTTTAGTTGTCTCGACAGATAGGCCACAACTCGACCTTCTTGCATCAATACGCAACCCAACCCAAGTAGGGATGCATTGCTATAAATGACAAACTCTTTGCCTGATTCAGGCTGCACTAGTACTGGAGCTTCAGTCAAATAAGTTTTCAGTTGATCAAAACTTTTCTGACATTCTTCCGTCCATTCGAACTTAACATCTTTTTGAAGTAGCTTCGTCATTGGTGTCGCTATCATTGAGAAACCTTTTACAAACCGTCGGTAGTAACCGGCAAGTCCCAAAAAGCTCCGAACCTCAGTAATATTTCTCGGAGGCTTCTAGTTAAGTATGGCTGAAATTTTGCTCGTCAACTCGAATACCGTCACGGATACCACATGACCCAAGAAGCTAACCTCTTAACCGTAACTCACACTTCATCGAACTTAGCATATAACCGCTATCCCGTAAAATTTGCAACACTAATCTCGGTGCTCAAAGATGTTCGGTCTCATCTCTTGAATAGACCAAAATGTCATCAATAAACACAACTACTGAACCGGTCCAAATCGTCTAAAGATCCGATTCATCAAATCCATAAATACCACGGGGGCATTAGTGAGCCCGAACGGCATCACTAAGAACTCGTAGTGGCCGTATCTCGATTCGAAAGCGGTTTTGGGTATATCCGAATCTCGAATTAGAATCGGTAATAACCCGATCTCAAATCTATCTTTGAAAACACCGAGGCTCCTTTAGTTGACCAAACAAATCGTCAATACTTGGCATCAGATATTTATTCTTTATTGTCACCTTATTCAGCTGACGATAGTCGATGCACAACCTCATGGTTCCGTCCTTCTTTTTTACAAACAATACTGGTGCACCCCAAGGTGAGAAACTTGGTCTAGCGAAACCTCTATCCGTCAATTCTTGCAACTGAGCTTTCAACTCTTTTAACTCAGTTGGTGCCATAGGATACGGAGCTATCGAAATCGGCGTAGTCCCAGGTACAAGCTCAATACCAAACTCTACCTCCTGAACAGGTGGTAAACCCGGTAATTCTTCGGGAAAAACATCCGGGTATTCACAAACCACTGGCACAGATTCGGGTTTCCTTTCTAACTCTTTGTCATTAAGTACATACGCAAGGTATGCTTCGCACCCCTTTCTTACATATTTCTGAGCCAACATTGATGATATTACAGCTGGCAACCCCTTTAAGTCCGTAGACTCAACTCGAATTATCTCATTATTTGCGCACCTCAAATCAATAGTCTTGCTTTTGCAATTCACAACCGCATCATGCACGGTCAACCAATCTAAATCGAGGATAACATCAAATTCATCAAACGACAAAAGCATCAAGTCCACGGAAGCAGAACCTCGAATTACTAGGGACATTTCTTACACACTTTGTTAACAAGCACGTAACGACCCAAGGGATTTGACACCCGAATTACGAACTCAGTAGACTCAATAGGTAAAGTTTTATTGGATGCTAAGGTTTCACATATATAAGAATGAGTAGAACCAGGGTCAATCAAAGCAATCACATTAGAATCAAGGAGAGTAAAAGTACCGGTAATAACATCCGGCGAGGAAGCATCCTCGGCGTGCGATATAGCATAAGCCCTAGCAGAGCACGAGCCTCGGATCTGGTCGTAGCATCTCTAGATCCTCTCGACCACCACTAACATTGCCCGTATTTCTAGATGGTCGACCTCGGCGGTGGTAGCACCGGTTCGCACTCGATTTGCATTCTTCGGACAACCTCGGGTAATCTTTAATGAAGTGGTCAACTGACCGCACTTGTATGAGAGCGGTCATGGAATCTACAACTCCCGAATGCCATTTACCACAATCGGCACTCCACTGTCTCAACGATCGGTTCAAACATGGCGATCAAGTGACTCGTGCACTCACGGGGTCGATCGCGATCTCGTCTAGAAAAGCCAAGTGTTTCTAGATCGGCCTAAATCATCTCTAAATTTCTTCGATGGTCGTGGAAAGGGCTTTCGAAGACCTCTTCTGAAACTCCTTTGCTCCCATATCGCCTTTTCTTTTCTCCATCTTGAGCTCCTCACTTTGCAAGCTCGCTCGACAAGTGCCACAAATTTCGGATTTCCAAAATGCCAACATACGACTTTATATCATCATTCACCCATCCTCAAACGTTTACACATCACGGCTTCGAAGAAATGCATTCTCGCTGCGTCTGGCTAAGCCTTACAAATTTTCGTTCATAGTCGGTAACCGACATGGAACCTTGTTTAAGTTCAAGAAATTCCTTCCGTTTTTGATCAATGAATCTCTGACTGATATACTTTTTTTGAAACTCGGTTTGGAAAAACTCCCAAGTTACTTGCTCTCTGGGCACGACAGAAGTCAACGTATTCCACCAATAGTAGGTAGAATCACGTAGCAAGGAGATAGTACACTTTAGGCACTCATCGGGTGTGCAAGATAACTCATCGAGTACCCGGATGGTGTTGTCCAACCAAAATTCAGCTTGCTCGGCATCATCGCTGTCCGTAGCTTTCAATTCAAGAGCCGTGTTTTCGGATTACATCAACTGGGGCTTATTTGACCTTATTTGGTCGATTCACGGAGGTATTGTAGGTCTTGGGGTGGTATTTGTCGGGAATGGAGGTTGTGGAATAGTCGTATTAGTTCGAATGTATTGGTTGAACCAATCATTCATCACGCTTATAGAAAGCTTGTCTAGCTTCATCATTCGGATTACTAGCATTAGGTTGAGAGTCCTCCGGTATTTGTCCCTTGTCGGAGCAGCGCTACACTCTCAAGATCATCACTATCGCTTGGTTGGGATCGGGATCCATTACTATAAATAAACACATTTGTAAATGTCAAAAATCACCACACTATCAAATAATCACATAAATTGGCATGTATAGCTAGACCCAAACGCATTACGGTAGTCCTAGAATCGACAAAACCGTAGCTCGATACTAATAAAATTGTAACACCCGTGCAGAGACCGTTTCGAGTCGGACACGAGGGTTGATGACTAAATTCACTTATTTTTACAAATCCATTTAAAAATTTCCGGACAAATTTGGTTCTTGCATCACCGCGCTTAAAAATCATATCTTGAGTTTCAAAACTCGAAAACCAGTTTCGTAAATTTTTCCTGAAACTAGACTCATATATCCATCTACAATTTGTTTTCTAGAATTTTGGTCGAGCCAATTAATACAGTTTATTAGTTAAAGTCTCCCTGTTTGAGGTTCGACTACTGTGACCTTTGTGCATTACGACTAGGATATCTCCCATGCATGGGCTTCAATCTTGATGCTATTTGTTTATAATGAAACTAGACTCAAAAGGAATCTATACATATAAGGAATGACTTCTAATTATCTGTTCAAAAGTCGAGCAGGGAATCCAGAAAACGTTTCGCCCCTGTCTCACGAAAACTTAAATATCTCATAATATACTGTTCATATGATCGTTTTGTTACTTTCCTATGAAAATAGATTCATCAAGGTTCGATTATATAATTTATTCACTATTTAATTCCATTCCTACTATTTTTAGTGATTTTTCACATTCACGTCACCGCCGCTATCAAGATCTATTTTAAGGTAGACTTTACCTATTACATGGTTTCCATGATTCAACTAGCCCTTTTGCATGAATAGCACAAAATATGATCATGATTAACCATTCCAATGGCTAATCGTTCCCAAACATTTCCATACCTCTTAATGAACATCATACAAGACGATTATAATACTAAGCTCAAAGTTTATATAAGCCATTTTCGCATGGCTATCCAAATTTATACAAAACCAAAGGGTGCATGACCAACAACAAAACGGGTAGTCCTATACATGCCATTTCAAAGTTCAACCAAAAGTGTACCAAAGGGGCTTTGATAGTGTGGGCGACTTCGACTTCAATAATCCCGAGTCCGATAGCTGACGAACCAAAATCTATAAAATAGAGATTCAAAGAACGGAGTAAGCATTTAATGCTTAGTAAGTTTGAGCCATAAAATTAGACAAAACTAAAGTGTAGCATTCATATGGCTAAACAGATAATTTCATATGCACAAATTCTCAATATCATACTTACTTCACATCCCCAACCCTTATATTCATACACAAAAGATCAACTTAGCCAAATGCCGGTAGCTCATTTATCGACTGAGCGAATACTAATTGTAAGGGCTCCACTAAATCAATGCATATACAAGACATACCTCATTGCTGGGATTTTACGAGCATATTAATTGAAACTATTACAGCAAGGTCGCTCATTCCCAAGCCAAGTGCCTTCGGGACATAGCCCGGATATAGTAACTCGCACAATTGCCTTCGGGACTTAGCCCGGATATAGTAACTTCGTACAAATGCCTTGGGACTTAGCCGGATATAGTAACTTCGCACAAATGCCTTGGGACTTAGCCGGATGTAATAACTCATACAAATGCCTTGGGACTTAGCCGGATATAGTAACTCGCACAAATGCCTTGGGACTTAGCCGGATGTAATAACTTCAGCGCAAATGCCTTGGGACTTAGCCAGTAACTAGTCACTAGCGCAAAATGCCTTGGGACTTAGCCGGTTATCATCCAAATATTCATGCACATATCAATAAATCATGACACATCTATATTTCATTTTCATAATTAGAGTTCAAACACAAGTCGCGTATAAGCAAACCCATTTTCGACTCACTAGCCACATACAAACAAAGCATGGTTTACTTTGCTTTATGACACTATCTCTATGCACATACATTATGACTTAATCAAATCATAAACTAAGTCTCATTGCTCGAAAACTTACCTCGAATGTAGTCGAACGATTTCGATGGCTATTCGACCACTTTTTCCTTCCCTTTATCGGATTTAGTTCCCCTTTGCTCTTGAGCTTAATTTAACAAATAAATTGATTTAATCATTTGAGCATCAAAAGTGGAACTCAAGGTACTTAGCTCATATATATACATTAGACACTAAAGTCACATACATATGAAATCATGAATCAACTCAACATATTAGCCAATATTCACCTTAGCCGAATTTTCTAAGTCAAGATAAAATCATCAATATGTTTACCTATGGCCGAACATACACATCAACCTATGTACTCATTCATGTGGTCGAGTATACATATTCCAATATGATTTCATTTCCATTTCGTTTAACACTTAACTTTTACCACATATCAAATAACCCATTTCTTTACTCATGTGGCCGATTATATTCGGTCATGCATACACATAAAAAATCAATTTGGAGACTCTATCAATCCAACATACATTCGGCAATAGTCCATAATTCTCTCTCTCGGCCACTCATTTCCACTTAACAAAGCTTCCATTCGAACTCATTAGTGAGTATCAATTAACAAGCTATCTTTTAAACCTTTATTTATCACTTCATGCCAAACCAAAGACCACATTCGCACTTTCATCCACCATTCTACCAAGCATGCAATATTCAACCACAACCAACTCACATTCGCCCTAGTTCATAACAAGGTAGCGAATTCTTTTATAGTTCAAACACTCATCCATCATCATTCACCTAACTTTAACATGAAACAACAAAACTCACCAACACAACATCTAGCATCCACCAAGAAGACAACACCCATGGCCGAGTATCATCTCCTCACATAGCAAAGATTTAGACCATGGGCTAGGTAGGACTCAAGCTAACAACTAAAATATACATGAATCTCATTGAGCAACATCAAACATACCTTAGCCTAGTTACATGCATGGCCGAACCTCTTCAACATTTCTTCTTCCTTTCTCCTTAAAGTTTTCGCCAAATATGTTCAAGGATGAACACTTTTTTTGTTTTCTTTTCTTCAACTCACGGCAATGGGGGAAACAATCACACACATTCTTTCTTTTTTTTTTCATCATATTCCTTTCATTATTTTATTACCATGCTCCTAATTTATTTTTCCTAACATACATCACTAACATAACATGTTTGTGACATGTTTCCACCATAGCATGGCCGACCACTATGCTTTAATTTGGCTAATTTGACATGCGAGGACAAGCACTTTCCCACATATATTAATAGCCCACTTGAACACTTGCCTAGCATATTTCTAAATTGTCTCACATAAGTCCCTACTAATAAATTTCACATACATTGACCAAATTAAAGTATGGAACTATCACACAAGCATTTACACACATCATAAACACAGAATATAACCTTTAATTAATTATAAGACTCGGTTTCGTGGTCCTGAAACCACTTTCCGACTAGGGTCAATTTAGGGCTGTCACAACTTTCCCCCACTTAAGAAATTTTCGTCCTCGAAAATCTTACCGGTAAATAGGTTTGGGTATCGTTCTTTCACAGAGTTCTCGGTTTCCCAAGTAGCTTCTTCGATTCCGTGTTTGAGCCATAACACTTTTACTAACGGAACCCTTTTGTTTCGCAACTCTTTCACTTCACGAGCTAGGATACGAATTGGTTCTTCTTCATAACTCATATCGGTTTGAATTTCAACCTCGGAGGGACTTATTATGTGCGAAGGATTAGATCATAACGTCAAGCATCGAAACATGAAAAACGTTGTGGATCCTTTCAAGTTCAGGGGGTAAAAGCAACTCAGATGCAAGCTGGACCAACTCGTTCGCAGATTTCATACGGCCCAATGAATCTCAGACTCAATTTGCCCTTACGGCCAAATCTGAGTATCTTTTTCCAAGGTGAAACCTTAAGAAACACTTTGTCTCCCACCTGATACTCAATATCTCTTCGTTTCAAATCCGCGTACGACTTCTGACGATCTGTGGCTGCCTTCAGACTTTCACGGATTACTTTTACTTTCATTCAGCATCTTTAATCAAATCAACTCCGAAAATTTTACTTTCACCGAGCTCGGTCCAAAATAATGGTGTACGGCATTTGCGACCGTACAAAGCCTCGTAAGGTGCCATCTTAATACTTGATTGAAAACTATTGTTGTAGCGAATTCAATCAAAGGTAAATACCGCTCCCATGAACCACTAAACTCAAGGATGCAGACATCTCAACATATCCTCGAGTATCCGAATTATCCACTCGGATTGACCATCGGTTTGGGGATGAAAAGGTGCTAAAATGCGACTTGGTACCCAAAGCTTCTTGCAATTTCTTCCAAAATCGTGAGGTGAATCTCGGATCTCTATCCGACACGATAGAAATAGGTACCCGTGTAATCTCACTGTCGAGAAACATACAATTCAGCTAGTTTATCCATTGAAAAATCCGTGCGTCACGGAATAAAGTGAGCCGACTTCGTCGTCTATCCACAACAACCCAAATCGCATCCTTCTTACTTGCCGATCATCGGCAACCCGGAATCTGAAATCCATCGTGACTCGATCCCATTTCCATTCGGTATCATGATCGGTTGAAGTAAACCGGTAGGCACTTGATGTTCGCCTTCACTTGCGACATACTAAGCACTTCGAGACAAAATCGAAATGTCTCGTTTCATACCATGCCACCAAAGCCGCGTCTTAGGTCGTGGTACATTTTCGTACTCCGGGTGAATTGACATTCGGCTACAATGAGCTTCGTTCGTAATCATCGAAATGAGTTCAATTTCTTGGAACACACAAATGACTTCGAACCTCAAACAATCGTCATCATCAATTTGAAACTCGATTCCATATTCGAACACATTCACCCGTTTTGCAACCAATTCATCATCGACTTTACGAGCTTCACGAATTTGATGAATCAACAATGGTTTGGCCTTTAATTCGCCACTAACACATTGTCGGATAGAATGAACAAGTGTACATTCATCACTCGTAAAGCAAATAGTGATTTGCGACTTAAGGCATCCGCAACCACATTAGCCTTTCCCGGGTGATAGTCAATGACAAGCTCATAATCTTTTAACAACTCGAGCCAACGTCTTTGTCGCAGATTCAAGTCTCTTTGAGTCATCAAATATTTGAGACTTTTGTGATCCGAATATACATGGCACTTCTCCCCAAATAAGTAGTGTCGCCATATTTTCAAAGCGAATACGATGGCGACTAGTTCGAGATCATGGGTCGGATAATGTTTCTCATGTGGCTTTAGTTGTCTCGACGGATAGGCCACAACTCGACCTTCTTGCATCAATCGCAACCCAACCCAAGTAGGGATGCATTGCTATAAATGACAAACTCTTTGCACGATTCAGTCGCACTAATCTTGGAGCTTCGATCAAATAAGTTTTGATTGATCAAAACTTTTCGACATTCTTCCGTCCATTCAACTTAACATCTTTTGAAGTAACCGTCATTGGTGTCGCTATCATTGAGAAACCTTTTACAAACCGTCGGTAATGTAAAGCAAGTCCCAAAAAGCTCGAACCTCGATAATATTTCTGAGGCTTCTAGTTAAGTATGGCTGAAATTTTGCTCGTCAACTCGAATACCGTCACGGATACCACATGACCCAAGAAGCTAACCTCTCTTAACCGAACTCACACTTCTTGAACTTAGCATATAACCGCTTATCCGTAAAATTTGCAACACTAATCTCAGGTGCTCAGCATGTTCGGTCTCATCTCTTGAATAGACCAAAATGTCATCAATAAACACAACTACGAACCGGTCCAAATACTGTCTAAAGATCCGATTCATCAAATCCATAAATACCACAGGGGCATTAGTGAGCCCGAACGGCATCACTAAGAACTCGTAGTGGCCGTATCTCGTTCTGAAAGCAGTTTTGGGTATATCCGAATCTCGAATTCGCAACTGGTAATAACCCGATCTCAAATCTATCTTTGAAAACACTGAGGCTCCCTTTAGTTGACCAAACAAATCGTCAATACTTGGCATCAGATATTTATTCTTTATTGTCACCTTATTCAGCTGACGATAGTCGATGCACAACCTCATGGTTCCGTCCTTCTTTTTTACAAACAATACTGGTGCACCCCAAGGTGAGAAACTTGGTCTAGCGAAACCTCTATCCGTCAATTCTTGCAACTGAGCTTTCAACTCTTTTAACTCAGTTGGTGCCATAGGATCTGGAGCTATCGAAATCGGCGTAGTCCGTGTACAAGCTCAATACCAAACTCTACCTCTGAGCAGTGGTAAACCCGTAATTCTTGGGAAAAACATCCGGTATTCACAAACCACCGCACAGATTCGGGTTTCCTTTCTAACTCTTTGTCATTAAGTACACGCAAGGTATGCTTCGCACCCTTTCTTACATATTTACGAGCCAACATTGATGATATTACACCGGCAACCCCTTTAAGTCCGTAGACTCAACTCGAATTATCTCATTATTTGCGCACCTCAAATCAATAGTCTTGCTTTTGCAATTCACAACCGCATCATGCACGGTCAACCAATCTAAATCGAGGATAACATCAAATTCATCAAACGACAAAAGCATCAAGTCCGCCGGGAAACAGGAACCTCGAATTACTAGGGGACATTTCTTACACACTTTGTTAACAAGCACGTAACGACCCAAGGGATTTGACACCCGAATTACGAACTCAGTAGACTCAATAGGTAAAGTTTTACTGGATGCTAAGGTTTCACATATATAAGAATGAGTAGAACCAGGGTCAATCAAAGCAATCACATTAGAATCAAGGAGAGTAAAAGTACCGGTAATAACATCTGGCGAGGAAGCATCCTCGCGTGCGCATATAGCATAAGCCCTAGCAGGAGCACGAGCCTCAGATCTGGTCGTAGCATCTCTAGATCCTCTCTGACCACCACTAACATTGCCCGTATTTCTAGATGGTCGACCTCGGCGGTGGTAGCACCGGTTTGCCAGACTGATTTGCATTCATTCGGACAACCTCGGGTAATCTTTAATGAAGTGGTCAATCGACCGCACTTGTAACAGAGCGGTCATGGAATCTACAACTCCCGAATGCCATTTACCACAATCGGCACTCCACTCTGTCTCAACGATCGGTTCCAACATTTGGCGACCAAGTGACTCGTGCACTCACGGGGTCGATCGCGATCTCGTCTAGAAAAGCCGAAGTGTTTCTAGATCGGCCTAAATCATCTCTAAATTTCTTCGATGGTGTGGAAAGGGCTTTCACGAAGACCTCTTCTGAAACTCCTTTGCTCCCATATCGACTTTTCTTTTCTCCATCTTGAGCTCCTCACTTTGCAAGCTCGCTCGACAAGTGCCACAAATTCTCGGATTTCCAAAATGCCAACATACGACTTTATATCATCATTCAGCCCATCCTCAAACGTTTACACATCACGGCTTCGAAGAAATGCATTCTCGCGTCTTGGCTAAGCCTTACAAATTTTCGTTCATAGTCGAGAACCGACATGGAACCTTGTTTAAGTTCAAGAAATTCCTTCCGTTTTGATCAATGAATCTCGGTCGATATACTTTTTTGAAACTTCGGTTTGGAAAAACTCCCAAGTTACTTGCTCTCTGGCACGACAGAAGTCAACGTATTCCACCAATAGTAGGTAGAATCACGTAGCAAGGAGATAGTACACTTTAGGCACTCATCGGTGTGCAAGATAACTCATCGAGTGCGGATGGTGTTGTCCAACAAAATTCAGCTTGCTCGGCATCATCATGTGTCGTAGCTTTCAATTGATAGCCCGTGTTTTCGGATTACATCAGCTGGGGCTTATTTGACCTTATTTGGTCGATTCTGGGAGGTATTGTAGGTCTTGAGGTGGTATTTGTCGGGAATGGAGGTTGTGGAATAGCCGTATTAGTTCGAATGTATTGGTTGAACCAATCATTCATCACGCTATAGAAAGCTTGTCTAGCTTCATCATTCGGATTACTAGCATTAGGTTGAGAGTCCCACGGCCATTGTCCCTTGTCTTGCGGAGCAGCGCTACACTCTCAAGATCATCACTATCGCTTGGTTGGGATCGGGATCCATTACTATAAATAAACACATTTGTAAATGTCAAAAATCACCACACTATCAAATAATCACATAAATTGGCATGTATAGCTAGACCCAAACGCATTACGGTAGTCCTAGAATCGACAAAACCGTAGCTCTGATACTAATAAAATTGTAACACCCGTGCAGAGACCGTTCTTAGGAGTCGGACACGAGGGTTGACAGACTAAATTCACTTATTTTTACATCCATTTAAAAATTTCCAGACAAGTTGGTTCTTGCATCACTTGTCGCCTTAAAAATCATATCTTGAGTTTCAAAACTCGAAAACCAGTTTCGTAAATTTTTCCTGAAACTAGACTCATATATCCATCTACAATTTGTTTTCTAGAATTTTTGGTCGAGCCAATTAATACAGTTTATTAGTTAAAGTCTCCCCTGTTTCAGGGTTCGACTACACTGACCTTTGTGCATTACGACTAGGATATCTCCCTGTACAGGGCTTCAATACTGATGCTATTTGTTTATAATGAAACTAGACTCAAAAAGGAATCTATACATATAAGGAATGACTTCTAATTATCTGTTCAAAAGTCAGAACAGGGAATCCAGAAAACGTTCTGGCCCTGTCTCACGAAAACTTAAATATCTCATAATATACTGTTCATATGATCGTTTTGTTACTTTCCTATGAAAATAGATTCATCAAGGTTCGATTATATAATTTATTCACTATTTAATTCCATTCCTACTATTTTTAGTGATTTTTCACATTCACGTCCTTCTGCTATCAAGCATCTATTTTAAGGTAGACTTTACCTATTACATGGTTTCCATGATTAAGCAACCTGTCATTAGTACAATCACAATTCTTGATACTATACAGCACTCACAAGTTAACTTCGAAAAGATGATGCCAATTAGCTGGACTAGCGATATTAATACAAATCGAATCGATATAAGTAGACAATCCTGATTAGCCATTAATAACTGCAATCTTGGATACAGACGATATTAACATGCTAGCTTGGACTAGCCTAAATGCCACAATGCTACTTGACTAGCATTAATTCACATGCTTGACTTGCACCGTAAACTTGCTTAAATCCAAATTTCGCACTATAGCCAATACAAATACTGTACATGCTTATACATTCATAATAACTTGCAAACATAGCTCAGTATAACCCGCAATTCTGGACTGCGACTAGCACATACCATGATGCGTGTACTATTCCAATATCATACTATCATTATTACTGACATGCTTAATTTCAAATATTATACATTAGATCAAACAGCTTCTCATAGATTACTCATCTTTCATTAGCTTCACACATTACATACAATGTATACATTCCTTGAACATTCATAATAATAGTGATTGTCAAATCATTACATAACCAATAGTACTTGGTAAACTACTCTATGTATCATTATCATTAGCAATAATTCTAATCAGATTCATCCATAATAGCTATTACACTAAACTTCTAATATTGCCATCAATATGTAGTACTATGTAGTCATAACTAACATTCATGGACTCATTACATTTCCATAACAATTCCTTTGCATTATTACTTCTTACATCAAATTAAGTTCAATACAATACAATTACTTTATCATATAGTAAACATATAACTTACTATGTCATCATACATATTCAGATATCATATTCAATCTACTAACCAATCATTTCCCTTAGCATAACCCATTCGATCATGCTTCATATGCATCTACCACTATAATCAACAGACTTAACATCAACTACACCATATCATCTTCATCATCAGCAATTCACCATCAGCTCATTTCAACATGAACTTTAACACAAGTCAGCATCAACTATTATTTAACACTTCCATCATATCAACTACATATCATCATAACTTTACATTCTCAACATAATCTACCAATCATCAACAGAACACTTCCATAGACAAACAATTCTACTCATTACCTATCATCCACTAACAATTATTTAATCATGACACATAGACTACATCAACAACCTAAGACTATCTATGCTATATCTCATCTAGCACAACATTAGACCATCTATCATATCACCATTACATGCATCAATTCAACATTCCAACATCACTTTACTATTGCATAATAGCAATGACATCAACATCTATTTTTTTTTCATCACAATATACTTCATGATAAACTATTCGTCTCAATTTCTATGCATAGCATCATTCCCATTATTTGTCATATCATCCCTATGGTATTTCTCCAATTCTCTTATCTAACAGTTTACGATATTTACATACACTTAGGACCTTTATGCTTTCAACTTCATAATCATGTTCTATCTATAGCTTTCCGACAAATTCACCAAATACTAGCTGACATGAAGCATTCACATGCATTAAAATTTACTCTAATCCTAAAAAATTCAATATGGACTCTCGTCATTTAACGACACTATCAATATTTACCTTCATATAAAGATCTCTAATATCCTAAATACTTTGGTATCTGTTCACATCTATCTTTCATATTTCATCTTAGATTCCTCAACCTTTAACTAATACGATACGATTCGTTGCATTTCATCTCAGTACTACTATTTAATTTCGAGACATTCTACTGTCAAACTTATCATCGATCTTGTAGCCGTCAACTTGTAAGTAGCGACTTTCAATTGGTTCAAACTCATAATCATCAATCTTGCATAATCTATCGGATGAACTAACAAATTACCCGACACTCATAGCGATCTGATAAAGACTAGACTCACTTTAGTTCGAGTAAAATGCGCTTGGCCCAGCGAGCATTTTCAACACTCCGATCGCGTCGAATCAGGATCTTAACCACGTCAAATCATACTCAATCATAATGACTTCAGTAGACCAAAAATCTGCTACCACGATACTATACCTCGTTCAATGCAGTCGAATCTCGACTCCTGACTTTCTTACCGGATTACTACTTAAACTTTACCCTTCCAAATCTGTTGCAACTCATCACTTCATACGATAATGTCGTGACTCGGTCATATCTTCGTTAGCACTGCAGCGGTACAAATCTGAAATTTTCAACAGATCATCTAATGCGATCAATAGTTTAATCATCGAGTACAACATTCGCAATCTATCTCATACTCGATCGATACCATTCGATATCATTAATCGCATAATCAGATTGACATCAACATGATACAACGTTTTCTCCAATGCACTGTCAATTCTTCCACACTTATGCTGTTCATCAGTACATACTGACTGATCCACGATAAACATCAATGTCACTTTTAATCATGCACAAATCGACTATAGCGAATTCAGTATATCACAAACTAAATGTACTCTGACTTCGCGATCACAAATGAGCTCGATGAATACTGCATCCATAACCTCAACATGCATCTAATGCTAGATTGAAGACATTCAGATTGCTATTCCATTTAGGTACATCATGACTAATAAGATCGGTATCACTTATCTTCGCGAATATCATTGAGTTCTGGTATCATCACATTGGCTTCTAGATCATAATGCACTCACTATGATTCACTCAACATCGAAATCTTCCAATGTGAAATGACATCACTCTAACTCGACAACGTTTGTCAATCAAGTTACTAGTATCATTGAACCTTAATCAATATCACGAACTTTCCTTAACATACATTGTATCGACTGAAACATCGATACAAGTCGAGATATATCCAGTCCATAGTTGAACTCATTCGGCTATTAGTTCTTATTCTCGATGACTCAATACGAAGTTGAAATAACAACTCGAGACCTTGAATTCATAATACCTTTGTCAGATCAATTGCAATTATCGTAGGCCAATAGTATTGCACTACTTGCCGACCAATCTATCCCAATTCAATGAATCATGGCATAATCGAATGTCTCGACAATCAACCTTTGTCCAGAAGTCGTGACAGTTCATTACTTCGGTAAATCTAAGATTTCTACCGAATACTCATTCCCAAATGATCATGCGTGCCGATTCACGATCAGTGCTATTCGAGACTCACACAATAATGTTCTCACTTCTTTCACATTCTTCAGTCATTCAAGTCATCAACTGCTAGACCTTCTATCATCGCCTACTTCAACTATGCTAGTCCATCAGTCATCTTGAGCATAAATGAGTCCGAACCATCCAAGTACTCTAGATGGCCTGATCTAAACATTTGTATCAATTCAATACGAACGTCTAATTACACCTGTAAGTAACATAAGTTGACTCAAGTCTCGCTATACATATACGTATCCCGTAATTACGATATACGGAATTCGTTTAGTCCATGATCGACCGAAATTATCTAACAATCTTGCACCTCTATCCAAATCTTGACTTTCTCAATCGATCATAGGAATCCCTAACCGCAATCTAATCGAACTCAAGCCTAATTCGTCAAGTAGAGCATTCGTATCCGTACAATTAACATCTCTCGATTTTAATACTATTCCGACAAAATCCGTTAACTCACGCAATACGTAATGTCTATCTTGATCATATGCAAACCTATACCAAGGATGTCTATAGACCGCAATCTAGAATTCGCATGCAATCTAGATGAGTCATCTGAACTGAGTCATTCAATTATTAACTCGATATGGTCGATCAAGCTAGACTCTTGTTAGACTAACAAGGTCCCTATTCGAAAACAATTCACAAACCCGCAGAGTATCAGTCCAATCTCGTGCATATAGCATCAGCTCACTGTTCTTACTTCTGTCACAAATTGTTACCCGGCGAACTTAGCAGACTACAACTACGTAACTTATTACTAGGCATATCGAATAATGTATTGCAATTTCAATTCCACCTGATAGTAACAAGTCATCAAAAAATCATTAACCCAAAATATGGATATGTGATTTCTAAATGAATGAGGTCTTACATTTGTTGCTGACGGGATTTAGCTCGGACGAGTAATCCTATTGACCTTATTATAGAAAAGGATTTAACCCGGACGGGTAATCCTGATATGAGTCCTCTTGACCACATGTTATAGATTGAATTTAGCCCGCCAGATCAAACTCCTTAGAGCATATGTCATAAAAAGGATTTAGCCTGGACTGGTAATCCTGTTGTATACATGTGTGGCTCTAGAGTGTACTCTCTAATATAATACCTTATGGGTACCGTTCAATATGAATTGACGAATCCTGATTTGTACACCACGAGTGTAGTACCTATGTATCTATCGATATTTCAGATAAATTCAATGGGTAAAAGTTCTTGAAATGAGATGATATGAATAATAAATGAGTTATCGCACATATCGGCCTGAAATACATGAAAATAACGATACGTGATAATTTATATATGGTAATATGAAATGAAGATATTGTATGTGGAATTTATTTGATGAGTATGTACATCTTTGATTATAGACTTATACACCTCGAGTGTACTAATTGTGACATTGATATTCCGATTAATATGAGTGAAGTCCTGATATGAAATGATCTGAACTCGAGATGAATTAGTATGAAATTATACCTGTAATAACGAGATAAATTATGCATGTTGAATGAATACATGTTGTGGAAAGCATATGTGCTTGTAATCTTGATTATTATTGAGCCCATATATGTTTTGATGTTATTATTGTAACGCCCAAAAATTCTTATTTTTGTTTCTGTTAAAATGTGACAATTGTGTATCTGCTTCAGTGGTTAAGTGTTCTGGGTGTGTGGGTGAGGTTCCAAGTTCAAGCCCCATCTTTGGCAAATTTTAGTATTTTTCTCACTTAAGCCTTATACTTGTTCAGCAAGCTTTTAATAAATTAATTATAGAAACATATCAGAATAGGCCTACTGGTCTGGTGGTTAGGAGGAGTGTTGGATTGTTAGAGGTTCTGGGTTCGAATCCCTGTGCGAGCAAGGGAGTTTTATTTTTGTTCGGCTCTGTGTAGGAGTTCCAGTGGTAGTAGGATTCTGAGTAGTGGGTGGTTGAGGATGACTGATTAGTGGGGATTAATCAAAATTAGTTATTATCTTCTATTTCAAAAGAAAAAAATCATGTTTTTCTCTCCTACCGAAATTTTGCTCAGAATTTTTGATGTTCTTTATTTCCCTCTGCCATTTTTCTTCTTTTTCTTTTTCAAGCACAATATTTTTTTCTCTTTTCGTTAATCATTTTGGAAAAAATCGTGTGTTCTTATCGCGGGAGTTTGGATTGTACTTCTCATTGGTAAGTGGTAGTAAGTTCTGCTAAGGAGGAAGCTATTGTCTTTTAACAGCAACAAAATCTAGTGAATAGGGGTTTCTCTCGTGTAGAGTTGTGATCGAATCGTCGAGGTAACTGAGTAAGTGTTGGATGTCAGTATGGTTTTGTAGTTTTGTTTAGTCGTTAATTAAGTCTGACTTTAAGCATTAGGTTGTCGATTTTTAGGTTTTGGAAGGCTTGGGAGTGTTTTTGTTGCGAAATAGTACCAGGTGTGTCCCCGAAACGCAGAAAAATAGGATTCAGTAAAAGACAAAAAAGCTCACTGTCGACGCCACATAGGCGTGTGGTCGCCCGTGTGGTAGGCCGTGTGGGACAACACGATCATGTGATCAACGAAGGCCAGTCCGTGTGCAAGACACGGCCATGTGATGGCCGGGGTGTGGCCGTGTAGGCTACATGGACTAAACCAAACTGGGCGTGTGAGCCGACACGGGTAGTCCACACGGGCGTGTGGGATTTGGACCAGGCCGTGTGATCCACACAGGCTAAGGCCAATCTAGGAGTCTTGGCCACACGAGCGTGTGGACCCACACAGGCAAACTACTTGGGCATGTGGGCCCATTTAGCTAAAATGTTTCCTATGGTTGCACGGGTCCCCCAAGTCAACTGTGAACGTATTGTAGGGTTGGTAAGCGCTACTTAAACCCTAAATTGTGTGATCTGAGCATACAATGTATGTGTTTAGCATGTTAAATTTAGGCATGTTTACTGATCTGTATGTATCACTAATAACTAAATAATAGCATGTAAGCATGTATTTCTGTATATCTGCATTAAGCATGTTTAGTTGCATCTGCATTGGGGTGGGATGATTGATTGGTGGAGGAAGTGTACTGAAAGGCTTTTAAGCCTATTATTTGGCAGCTCAGCTGCAATATTACTGATATGTGCCACATTTGGTATGACGTGGTCTGTAGGGCTAGGTGGGTGTTTTAAACCCCACATGGTGTGTAGGTATAACACCCCTAACCCGTATCCTTCGTCGGGTTAGTGTTAAAGGCATTACTAGACAAATCAGAACATTTTACGAATATTTTATATACATCATCCAAAATCATAGTCAAACATTACCATAGAGTCCCTTATATAGGTCATCGAGACCTTAAGCAGGCATTAAAAAGGAGTCGGGACTAAACCGAGCTCATACAAAATTTTTCAAAACTTAAACATTTTTCAAAGTTGTACAGGTCACACGCCGGTGTGAACAGCCCATGTGCCTCACACGGTTTTAGCCGTATCAAAACAACGCATACATATTGACTTGTTCACACTGCCACAAGACACGCCCGTGTGCCAGGTCGTGTAAAAATTAGGGAGGCGACTGACTTGGACACACGACTGACCACACACCCGTGTGTCTAGCCCGTGGTCGAAACTGACTTGGCCACACGGCCTAGCACACGCCCATGTGTGCAACCGTGTGGTCTACCCAGGCTCATTTCGAAATGGCCCTTGAGCAACTGGCTGAGACACACGCCCGTGTCTCTGCCTGTGTGGGCAAAAATAGGCCATTTACAAGGCCAATTTGCCACCCATTAAGAGTCCTCCCTACAAGCATCAAAACCACAACATTTTATACCAAATTCTCAACCATTTCACAACCAAATCATACACTATTCATGCCATTACATTATCAACAGATTCCATTCTCAATTCACCAACAAACTCATATCAAAATCAAACTAAAGCATATGTTTCAATACTAAAGCATATGTTTCAATACTAAAGCATAGTGCGGTGATGATCCTCGACGATCCCCGAGCTCCCGATAGCTATGACATCTATAAAATAATGCAAACACTCACAAAGTAAGCTTTCAAAAGCTTAGTAAGCCATATACAAATAAACTTAACAAATAACATCAATTCATTCATATAATTTAAGGCAAAATACATTCACTTAGCCATATATCTCTTATGTTTCATTTGAACATAATTCACATATACATATCATAACTTAATCTCATAACAACTCATACTTATATCATATATTCACCAAGATACATATGCTTACCTTTCATTCTCAAACATGTATACAATTTAAACGTACCTGAGTCAGATACAAATTCACATAGTCATCTATTTTCTAGGAATGCCCGTTGAACCGTTTAGAATCATAAGGACACGTGGATAGCTCGAAAAGCTTGTACAATGCCAACGTCTCAAAAGTGGTCTTACATGTAATCAAATATCGATGCCACTGTCCCAGACAGGGTCATACACGAAATCAAATACAATGCCAACATCCCAGACGTAGTATTACACGTAAATCATAAGTCTATGCCAATGTCCCAAATGTGGTCTTAGACAATAACACATATCAGATCCAATGTCATGACATATGTACCATAGCCATTCCTAAGGTTCGTACAGGGCTTTACGGACGTCGAAACTTTGTCGAAACTTTTTCAAATGTCTCATTTTTCTCAACTCATATATTCATTCATAATATTACAATAACATATAATCGATAATAATTCAATTTAAAACACATTTATTTGTATATAAACTTACCTCGTACGGATTTGTATAGACGGAATCGGCTACTCAACGACTTTCGACTTTCCCTATCTAATTTTGTTTTCTTTAGTTCTTGATCTATATAAATTCAAATTTAACTCTTTTATTCACAAAATCATTCAAATCAATTCACAAACACACCTTTAAGGCATTTTACAAATTAGCCCTCACATTTTCACATTTTGACAATTTAATCCTTAACCACAAAAATCACAAAATACACAAAATTTGCATATACCCATGTTAGTCTAAATTCTCATAGTGTTCATATAAGCCCATATGTTTCATTTATTTCACATTTTAGTCCCTCAATTTAAAACTTTCACAATTTAGTCCAAATTACTCAAATTCATCAAAAATTCAAATACAAAATATATCAATCCAACACATATCTTTTATTTTCCAACAACTAACATCACAAAGCTCACAATTTCATCAATGGCATATTTCAAAATCATCAACAAAATCAGAAATTGAGACTTGGGCTTGATTGAACACTAAGCAACAATCACAAAAACGTAGAAATTATCAAAAACCGATCAAAAACATACCTTAATCAAATATTAGAAGTGTTGAACCCTAAACAACTCTTTTTTTTCTTTTCTTTGATATAATCGGCCATATGATGGATAATGAACCAAATTGTAAACTTTTGTTTTATTTTAATTATCATATTAAATTAAATACCAATTTTACCCTTTGTTATAAAACCATTTAATCAATAAACATAAGGCCATTTATCTCCATCCATTAAGCTAATGGTGAAATAAAATAATAAGGACCCCACATTTAATAAAACATAGCAAATTAGCACTTTAACAAATAGAAGGTCACTTTTACATTTTATGCGATTAGGTCCTTTTATCTAATTAAGCACACAAACGATTAAATTGTCATACGAAACTTTCACACATGTCAATTCACATATTATAATCATAGAAAATAATATTTAAATATTTTTTGACTCAGATTTGTGGTGCCGAAACCACTATTCTGACTAGGGTTTAAACCGGACTATTATAATTCTCCCCCTTAGGGATTTTCGTGCTCGAAAATCTTACCGTTGAATAGATTTGGATATTGTTGTCTCATAGTATCCTAAGGCTCCCACATAGCCTCTTCAACACTGTGTCGATGCCACATTACTGTTACCAACGGAATTTTCTTATTTTGCAGTTCTTTAATCTCATGAGCTAAGATACGGTTCGGTTCTTCATTGTAGGTCATACCAGAATGAATCTCAATCTCAGACGGAGGAATTACATGCGAAGGATCGGATCTGTATCGTCGAAGCATCGATACATGAAATACATTGTGGATCTTTTCTAGCTCAGGTGGAAACAACAATCTATATGCAACTGGTCCGATATGCTCGATAATCTCATACGGCCCGATAAACCTCGGACTCAATTTGCCTTTTCTACCGAACCGAAGAACTTTCTTCCACAGGGATACTTTCAAAAACACTTTTTCCCCTATCTCAAATTCAATATCTTTTCATTTCAAATCTGCATAAGATTTTTTACGATTAAAAGTTGCTTTCAAACAATCTCGGATCATTTTTACTTTCTGTTCAGTCTCTTTTATCAAATCGACCTTGTGATTCTTATTCATGGTGATTTCAGTCCAATATAAAGGTGTACGACATTTACGACCATATAAGGCTTCGTACGGCGCCATTTTAATACTCGATTGAAAACTATTATTGTACGCGAATTCAATTAATGGCAAATAGTATTCCCACGTACCTTCAAACTCAAGAATACAACATCTCAACATATCTTCAAGAATTTGAATAATCCGCTCGGATTGACCATCTATTTGCAGGTGAAAGGTAATAGTGAAGTGCAATTTCGTACACAAAGCGTCTTGCAATTTCTTCCAAAATCGCGATATGAATCTCGGATCTCTATCTAACACAACAGATAATGGCACACCATGCAATCTCACAATATCGGAAATGTATAACTGAGCTAACTTATCAAGTGAGTAATCAAATCGTATCAGAATAAAATGGGTTGATTTCGTCAATCGATCAACTATAACCCATATTGCATCTTTCTTTCTTAGAGATAGGGGCAAACTCGAAACAAAGTCCATTGTCACTCTATCCCATTTCCATTCTAGAACCATAATCGGTTGTAATAAACCAGAGGGCACTTAATGTTCAGCTTTAACTTGTTGACAGATTAAACATTTAGAAACAAACTCAGAGATATCTCTTTTCATTCCAGACAACCAGTAATGCTGTTTCAGATCATTATACATTTTCGTACTACCCGGATGAGCAGATAAACTACAGTTGTAAGCTTCATTCAAAATGTCTGAATCAATTCTGGATTTCTCGAAACAAAAATTTAACCTCGAAATCTCAGACAATTATCTTTATCAACTCTGAATTCTGAATCAGAATCTAGATCACACTGAGCTCATTTTGCTAAAATCTCATTATCAACTTTATGAGTTTCGATAATCTATTGAATGAATAATGATCTTGCTTTTCATTCGGCTAAAATTGAACCATCATAGGACTTAACCAAATGAGCTTTCACTGCATACAAAGCAAACAATGATTTTTGACTCAAAGCATCAGTAACAACATTTGCTTTTCCCGGATGATAGCCAATATCAAGCTCATCGTCTTTTAATAGTTCTAGACATCTTCTCTGTCGCAAATTCAAATCTTTCTGAGTCATCAGATATTTCAAACTCTTATGATCAGAATATACGTGACATTTCTCACCAAATAGATAGTGGCACCAAATTTTGAAAGCAAACACAATTGCAACTAATTCCAGATTGTGCATCAGATAGTTCTTTTTCGTGCGGCTTTAACTATCTCGAAGCATAAGCAATGACTTTGCCTTCCTGCATCGAAACACATCCCAAACTATTCAACAAAGTGTCACTATAGGTCACAAATTCTTTACCCGATTCAGGTTGTACTAACACTAGAGCTTCAGTCAATAGGGCTTTCAATTGATCAAAGCTTTTTTGGCACTTTTCGGACCATTCAAACTTCACATCTTTCTGAAGCAGTTTCGTTAATGAAGTTACAATCATAGAAAAGCCTTTTACGAACCATCTATAATAACCGGCAAGTCCCAAAAAACTACAGACTTCAGAAACATTTCTCGGAGGCTTCCAATCCAAAATAACTAAAATCTTGCTCGGATCAACTCGGATACCTGATGCTAATACAAAATGGCCCAGAAAACTGACTTCTCGTAACCAGAATTCACATTTGCTAAACTTTGCATATAGTTGCTTATCTTGCAAAGTCTGTAGCATTATTCTCAGATGCTCGGCATGCTCGGAATCATCACGCGAATAAACCAATATGTTATCAATGAATACGACAGCAAATCGATGTAAATACAGTCTGAAAATCCTGTTCATCAAATCCATAAAGACAACAGGTGCATTCGTTAATCTGAAAGGCATAACTAAAAACTCATAGTGGCCATACCTCGTTCTGAATGCAATTTTCGGAATGTCTGAGTCTTTTACTCGCAACTGATAATAGCCAGATCTCAAATCTATCTTTGAAAACACGGTAGCTTCTTTCAATTGATCAAACAAATCATTAATTCGAGGCAGAGGGTATTTATTCTTGATAGTCACTTTATTTCACTGACGATAATCAATACACATTCTCATCATACCATCTTTCCTTTTCACAAACAGAATTGGTGCACCTCAAGGTGAGAAACTCGATCTAGCAAACCCTCTATCAGTCAATTCTTGCAATTGATACTTTAATTCTTTTAATTCTGTTGGAGTCATTCTACATAAAGCTATCAAAATCGAAGTAGTTCTTGATACTAACTCAATGCCAAATTCAACTTCTCGTATCAGAGGTAATCCCAGAAGTTTTTCAGGAAACACATCAGGGAATTCACAGACAACAGGCATTGATTCAACTCTGTTTTCTAACACTTTCGAATCAATCACATAGGCAAAGTAAGCTTCACAAACTTTTCTCACAATACTCAAAGCTTTTATTGACGAAATTACAGCCGGTAACCCATTTAAATCGCTGGATTCAATTCAAACTATTTCATCATTCTTGCATCTCAAATCAATAGTTTTCTGTTTCCAATTCATAACAGCATCGTGCAAAGTTAACTAATCCATACCTAGAATTATATCAAACTCATCAAAGGGTAATAACATCAGATCAACTGGAAAACAAATATCTCGAAACATTAATAGACAATTCCTGCAGACTTTATCAACCAAAACAAATCTGCCTAAGGGGTTCGATACTCTATTCACGAATTCAGTAGACTCTATAGGCAACGTCTTACTGGATACTAAATTCATGCATTTATATGAATGTGTTGATCCTCGATCTATCAAAGCAATCACAGAAGTATCAGAAAGTGTGAAAGTACTAGTTATAACATCTGGAGACGGAGCTTCCTCACGAGCTCAGATGACGTAGGCTTTGGTAGGTGCTCTAGCCTCGGATCGAACAACGGTGTCTTTAGTCCTTCTTTGACTACTACTTACATTTCCCATATTTCTAGGAGGTCTACCTTGAGATGCATTGCAACTTGGCCTCAGATTTTGTACAATTTCTTTCTAGATAGATTTAGGGCAATCACAGATGAAATGGTCCAGCGATCCACATTCGAAACAAGCCCGACATACAATCTACAATTGCCGGGATGTTTTTTACCACATTGTTTGCACTCAGGGCGACCAGATCTGACATTTCCTACATTAGCCTTTAAACGACTATAATCATCTCGAAACTTCTTTGATACAGATTGAAATGACTTGTTCGATGATCTCTTTCATACTTCTCTAGCTTCTAAATTAGCTTTTCTTTTCTCTTTCCTGAGCTCTTCAACTTTACATGCTCGTTCAACAAGCACTACAATTCTTTGATCTCAAGAATCCTGACTAGCAAACAAATGTCTTCATTCAGACTATCTTCAAATCTTTCGCACATTATTTCTTTAGTCAAGACATATTCTCATGCATATTGACTCAGCCTCACAAATTATCTCTTGTATTCTATAACAGACATACGACCTTGTTTAATCTCAAGAAACTCTTTATGATTCTGGTCGATAAATCTCTGACTGATATATTTCTTTTGGAATTCAGCTTTAAAGAAATTCTAGGTGACTCGCTCTCTTGGAACCTCCAATATCAAAGTCTTCCACCAGTGATACACCGTATCTCTTAGAAGTGAAACGGTACATTTTATGCATTCATCCAGATTCCAAGACAATTCATCAAACACTCGTATCGTGTTCTCTAACCAGAATTCGGTTCTTTTAGCATTATCATTCGTAGTAACACGAAATTTTTCGGCCTCATATTTTCTAATCTTATCGACTAGTGGATTACTTAACTGAGTCAGATTAACTTGTGGCATAATAGGGACTTGCAGAAGATTGATGGGGGTTGGGGGTAGTTGAAAGCTAGATTAGTTCTAATGTATTGACTGAACCAATCATTCATTATTTGATAAAAGGCTTGTCTAGCCTCTCCATCATGGCTACTCGTAGCCGGTCTAGAATCAGATAACGCTGTCCTTTGCGCGGGAGCAGGTGCATTACTCTCGACATCATAAGCTACGGCTCGTTCGAGATCCATTTGCTATCTAAAAACATATTTTCATTGTCAGGATTCATCAAACTATTTCAATTCATAAATATGACATGTATAGCTAGACTCGTATACGCTACATTAGTCCTAGAATCGACTAAACCGTAGCTCTAATACCAACACTCCTAATCCATATCCATCGCCAGATTAGGGTTAAAGGCATTACTAGAAAAATCAAGATATTTTATGAATATTTCATATACATCATCCACAATCATAGTCAAACATTACCATAGAGTCCCTTATATATTTCATCCAGACCTTAAGCATGCATTAGAAAGGGGTCGGGACTAAACCGAGCTCATACAAAATTTTTCAAAACTTAAACATTTTTCAAAATTGTACAGGTCACATGCCCATGTGAATACGCCGTGTGCCTCACATGATTTTAGACACCCCCGTGTGTCTAGGCCGTGTCAAAACAGGGCATACATACTGACTTGTTCACACGGCCACAAGATATACCTGTGTGCCAGGCCGTGTAATAATTAGGGAGGCTACTAACTTGGCCACACGGCTGACCACATGCCCATGTGTCTAGCCCATGGTCAAAACTGACTTGGCCATACGGCCTAGTATACAACCGTGTGTGCGACCGTGTGATCTAGCTAGGCTCATTTCGAAATGGCACTTGAACAACACGGTTGAGACACACACCCGTGTCTTTGCCTGTGTAGGCAAAAATATGCCATTTACAAGGCCAATTTGCCACCCATTAAGAGTCCTCCCTACAAGCATCAAAACCACAACATTTTATACCAAATTCTTAACCATTTCACAACCAAATCATACACCATTCATACCATTACATTATCAACGAATTCCATTCTCAATTCACCAACCAACTCATATCAAAATCATACTAAAGCATATGTTTCAATACTTCAACTTACATCAATCAATCTCATTTCCAAAACTTACCATTTTCTCAAATAAACATATACCAATACTTACCAAAATGACCAATTTCTATAGTCTTTCAAAACTCATCATATTGATCATATTACATCACATATTTCATACCAAAAACTGACTCATATACACAACGATAACTAAGCCAAGTCACATGGCTATATTGATATACTTTACAAAACATAATCAAAACACTTCTAGCCTATACATGTCATATTTTAATATTCACATTTTCAAAAGGTACCAAAGAGAAGTTCGATAGTGTGGTGATGATCCTCGATGATCCTCGAGCTCCCGATAGCTATGGCATCTATAAAATAATGCAAACACACACAAAGTAAGCTTTCAAAAGCTTAGTAGCCATATACAAATAAACTTAACAAATAACATCAATTCATTCATATAATTTAAGGCAAAATACAGTCACTTAGCCATATATCTCTTATGTTTCATTTGAACATAATTTACATATACATATCATAACTTAATCCCATAACAACTCATACTTATATCATATATTCACCAAGATACATATACTTACTTTTCATTCTCAAACATGGTATACAATTTAAACGTACATGAATCGGATACAAATTCACATGGTCATCTATTTTCTCAGAATTCCCATTGAACCATTCGAAATCATAAGGATACGTGGATAGCTTGGAAAGCTCATACAATGCCAACGTCCCAGACGTGGTCATACATGTAAACAAATATCGATGCCTGTAACACCCTAAATTTTGGCCTAGAAGTATTGGCCCTTGAGTATGGGTCTGTAAAGAGGTTGTATATAAGTATTTAATTGTACAAGGAAATGACACAATTAAATGTCTGCTTTGGTGGTTAATGGTCCTGAGAAGTGTTGGAGAAATCTTGGGTTCAAACCTGGGCTTTAGCAAAAATTTTGGTTTTAAGTGAATAAAACCTTGGATGTTTGGAAGTAGGTCTTTTAAATTATTGTGTAAAGTAAATGACACAAGGAAGCATGTGGTGTAGTGGTTGTGGCATCATTAATGTTGTAAGGGAGCTTGGGTTCAAGTCTTGGCTCTTGCAATTTATTTTGGTTTTTCTTTTAAAGGAACCTAGATTTTGGCCTGTAGACATTTTAAATAATTGTGGTTAAAATTTGACACAAGAGTGCTGGGTTGCCCAGTGGCAGTGGCGAGATTAAGACTGCAAGGGAGCTTGAGTTCGAGTCTCATGATGCGCAAAGGGGTATTTATTTTACATCCTTGCTGCGTGAGTAGTGGAGTTTGACTCAAACTCTACAAGGTGGAATTTTAATTAGTCATGGAGAAGTTTGAGGAGGGATTTGTAGAGATTATCTAGATTGTTAGGAGGAAATCAAGGAAAGTTTGAAAATAGGAGAGTTGTATGGGAACTCTAGCTTTGTGAATTCAGCCAGGGGTATGATCCTCATTTTTATCCTCATTTTTTGTTTCGGGTGTTGAGTATTAGCAATTCTTGGAGCCGATTTTCATTAAGAGTTATTGGGGGTTTCTCTCAGTTTTCCTTTTTGTGGCCATTTGAAGTCTATTCTTCCTCATTTTTCCTATTTTTTTGTGACCGAATACTCTCTCTTCTTGACTCTATTCACAGTTGGTCGATTCTTTCCCTTCTTTTCTTCTCTCAACCTAGCCGAATACTGTTTCCTCTCCATTCTCTTTTCTCCCTTCCCCTTCTTTCTCAACTTGACCGAATATACCTTTCTCTCCCCAAACTGTTATAGTTTCATTTCTTTCTTTGGAACTTAGCACCTTGGTCGAATATATCATTCCCTTTGCTATTCAGCTTGATAAATTCTTTCTATTATCTTCTAAAATCTTCACTTTGATTTCAGTTGGGCTTCTTTTTTCTGGTTGTTTTTCACTTATTCTACTATTTGGTATTCAGCCGATTGCTTCCATACTCTACTGTTGGTATATTAATTTGATATCTGCAAGTGATCCTGACAAAAGAGTAGGTGTTCATATTTCTTTGCCTTTCGTTTAAAACTGTTCTTTCTTACTCTGTTTCTTAAAGCTGAATGCCCTCCTTCTTATTCTTCGGTTGCTGTTTGGTTGATCCCTTCCTCAAGATATGTGGTTCATTGGGTCTCTAGGTTTCTCGAGGTGTGAAGAAGTTGTCAAACCCTTTTTCTCATTAATCGAATAAGGTTAGAACGCTACCTTACTTTTGGGTTAGGCCGAATATGCCTTTGATTTTGTAAGACTTATTTGTGGATTTAGGCCACATTTATGATTAAAGCCGATTATTAAGATCTGTGTTCGTAATACGGATTTTTGGTAAGAAAGGTGTGGATGGTTTTAGCCAAGTAATCTAAAGGGTATAAGCCATACACATTCGTTCAAGCCTTGAGTGCGATCGATTGTTTTCTCGGCTTCATAAACAGGTGTGTAACAGTACCCTGTAATCAGTAATCGGTGAAAAGCCAAAGAGGTGTGTAACCAGACACCATTCTATAGTGTCAAAAGCTGAAAAAGGTGTGTAACTGTACACCGTAAACCATTACTATCGAAAAGCCGAAAAAGGAGTGTAATCACACCCCTATTGAACTGTGAATTGGCGGAAGCCAAAAAGCCAAAAAGCCAAAACTTTGGCATTTGAGGCCTCACGAGCGAGTGAGCGATCATGGGGTAAATCGAGCCCATAAATCATGGGCGATAGATTGCAAAGGCCACCACATGCATTTTCGTGGACTAGGGCCGTTATGGGCCTCGATAGGCCATAATGGGTCAAATAGTCCCAATAGGCTCGTGGGTCCGCGTGGATAAATTTTGCTGTTAAGAGGGAAGTAGAAAGACTTGTCATGTCGTGTGCATGACTCAGGTTGTTTTTGGGCCTCGATGGGCCAAAATGAGCCGTGTGGGCCCAATGGGTTCGTGGGCCCCACGCGGATGAAATCAATGGTAAGTGTCAAATTATGAGCTAGGCTATGGTGTTCGTATAGCCGTGACTAAAATTGGGCTAAATGGGCCACACGAGCGTGTAGGCCCACTTGGACCGAGTAATGGGCCTTAGGCCCATTTGCACCGTTATGTTTGTTTAGGTTACTTAAGTCACTTCAGGCGACGGTGCACCATATGATGGGTCATAAATATCCCCGATTTGGAAAATGACTGTAATGCCCCTGTAGGGCAAAATGACCGTAATACCCCTGTATGGTAGAATGACGATTATGCTCTTATGCTCCATTTGACTGATGTGCTTATGATTTACATATATGATTGTACTAAGTATGATTTTGCATACACGCAATGTAACACCCCGAACCCGAGACTGTTGCCGGTGTCGGTCACGAGGGGTTAACGAGCCAAAACCACTTATAGCACCGACCAATTTGACATTTCCAGACAGGCTGGAGAACTGCGTTACTGTCACCTTAAAAAGCATATATCGAGTTTCGAAACTCAGAAACTGATTCCGTAAATTTTCCCTGAATTTAGACTCATATATCCATCCATGGATTTATTTCTAGAATTTTTGGTCGGGCCAATTGGTACAGTTTATTAGTTAAAGTCACCCATGTTGCAGGGGTCGACTACACTGACCTTCGCACGTTACAACTTGAATATCTCTCTGTACAGGGCTTCAATACTGATGTCGTTTGCTTCTAATGAAACTAGACTCAAAATGAAATCTGAAAATATAAGGCATGACCTCTAATTCCTTCTGGGTAATTTATGGTAAATTTTCAAAGTCGAGACAGGGGATCCAGAAACCGTTCTGGCCCTGTCTCACGAGAACTTTAATATCTCTTAGTATACTGTTCATATGATCGTTTCGTTACTTTCATATGAAAGTAGATTCATCAAGGTTCGATTAAATAATTTATTCACTATTTAATACCATTCCTACTATTTTTAGTAATTTTACACATCCACGTCACTGCAGCTGGCAGCATCTGTTTTCAAGGTAAACTTTACCTATTTTGTGGTTTCCATGGTCCAACTATAGTCTTGTCATACATAGGTCCACATGTGATCATATTTAGCCATTCCAATGGCTGATCATGTGACCAACACTCCCATTCCAATTCATAATCACATCATGAAACCATATATATATTTACAATAAGCACGACTTCAAATGGTCTAATGCCATACTCCACTTTTACGAGCCATTTTCGCATGGCCGTACACATATACATCACAAAGATACTTGAAAACAACCAAGGGTAGTACTATACATGCCATATCCAAGGTTCGACTAAAAGAGTACCAAAAAGGGGTTTTGATAGTGTGGATGACTTCAACTTCAATGATCCCGAATCCGATCGCTAACGAGCAAAATCTATAAGACAGAGAAACAAAGAAACGGAGTAAGCAATTTATACTTAGTAAGTTTCGAGCCATAAATCTACACACAACCCAAGCATAGTATTCAAGTAGCTAAACAATAATTCATATGCACAATTTCTCAATGACATGCTTACTTCACAATCCCAACTCCTATATTCATACACAAATAACGGCTTAGTCAAGGCCGATAGCTCATTTATCATTGGAGCGAATACTCATACACACTTACTCACAGTGTGCAAAGCACACACGAAACGTACCTTGTTGTTGGGAATTTCACAAGCGTATTAACTGAAAATTTTTACAGCAAGTTCATAATTCTCAAATCACATACCTTCGGAGTTTAACCGGATATAGCTACTCGTTCAAACGTCTTCGGGACATAGCCCGGTTGTGGTAACCCGCACAAATGCCTTCGGGACTTAACCCGGGTATCACAACTCGCACAATTGCCTTCGGGCTTAGCCCGGATATCATAACTCGCACAATTGCCTTCGGGCTTAGCCCGGATATCACAATTCGCACATTTGCCTTCGGGCTTAGCCCGGATATCACAATTCGCACATTCATACACATCTTTGTTTCAATTTCATAACAGACTTTTATGCACAATTCACTTAATAAGAAATATCGTTTCGGCTCAATGGCCACATACAAGGGCACAATTTCGATTGCTTATTACTTCATCCAATCGAATCAAAATCTAAGTTCGATATCAAAACTTACCTTGGAGGTTGTCGAGCGCTTCCAACGGCTATTCAATCACCTTTTCTTTTCCTTTATTGGAGCTAGTTCCCCTTTGCTCTTGAGCTTTATGTTAACAAATAAATTGATTTAATCGTTTTGAATATCAAAGGGGAATCCAAGGTACTTAGCCCTTATAAGGTCAAGACACACTTACATCCACATACTTGAGCTCAATAATTATAATATAGCATCAAGCACTCATGTGGCCGATTATACTTAGTCATACTTGCACAAATCAACAATAAATTCCAAGATTTTCACATCATATATGTACTAAGCCGAATATACTTGCAATTTCACAAACATTCTTCAACAATTTCTTCTTTAAACAAACATATTTATCATTTACTTCATAACCGAACACCATCACAAGAAAATACATACTTTGAGATAGTATATATGTCATACCAATACATCATGTGCAAACATATATACACATATAGATGCAAGGCCGAATTTCAAGGTGTTCACAACCATCCAAAACACAAATTTTAACTATCATGCAAGAAGCATAAACCATGCTCATGAGCATACCATGGCGAATACATCACACACCATACTCCTTTTAATTTTTGGTCATGGTTAAACAAAGAATTCAATGTCTTACTCAAGAATGCTAAAAGAAATTTCAAGAGTAGTCAATCCATCATTGCATGCATCATCAACAAGCTTCACATTCAGCATGCAATGGCTTTAACACAATATCAACCTTGGCCAAATACCATTTCCATGGCACAACAAGGATTTGAACCATGGGCTAACATGAACATCAAGTTAGCAACTAAAACATGCATGAATCTCATGACACAACCTCATACATACCTTAATCTTGGTACAAGTATGGCCAAATCTCCTTCTAGTTCTCTTCTAAACCAAGCATGAAGCAAAAATCCTTCCTTTTTCCTTAGTATTTTCGGCCAAAGAAATGAGAATGGATGAACAAAATTTTTTTCTTTTTCTTTCTCAACTCACGGCAAGGGGGGAATACCACACTCACACTCATTTTTTTTTCATTCTTTTATTACCCATACATCTTTGTTTATTATTTCACCCTAATGCACCAACAAAACATGTTTCATGACATGTTTAGCCCATACTCCCTTGTCATGGCCGGCCACTTCATGTTGGGGGGGAATTTGACATGCAAATCCCTTATTTTTGCATGCATTATCAACTAGTCATCACACATTTCCCCCTCATACTTTCAAAGTTTACTACTAGGTCCTTTCTAGTGAAATTCACATTTATAACTCTAAATCGAAACATCAAAAATGTCACACATGAATTAACACATATTATAGGCATCAAAATTAATTATAAATTATTTTTATGCCTCGGTTTTGTGGTCCCGAAACCACATCCTGACTAGGGTCAATTTTGGGCTGTCACACGCAATATTTATGACATGACATGCTGCATGGGGTTGGGTTATTATTGACGGAGGAAGTGTACGGCTTGTAGCCGTTCTATACAAGGCTTTCAGCCTTTTTACGATACTTATGGCTTATAGCTGTTCTGTTAACTGGCAGCATTACTGTGATATTTACGGCCTTTAGTCGTTTTGTCTATGACATTGAGCCGTTCTGTTGACTTAATACTGCAACTGGTGCTAAGCTTGGTGTGTTGGCTGAGTGGGTCGATTTTATCCCCACCTTGTGTGTTGGTTGGTTTGAACTGGGCTGGATATCTGTCTGCATATCCGCATCTGATATTGATTCTGTATTGGGCTTAGGCCCACCTGATTCTATCAATGGGCTGGGCCCAACTGTTACTGATATTGAGAATGGGCTAGGCCTAATTGATTCTGATGAGGGCTGAGATCCAAGTGAAATTGTACTGGGCTTAGGCCCACACTCATTGTTCTGTTATTGTAATGGTCTTCGGCCCGACTAATTCTGAATTCTGTCTATTTACTAACTATTTTAATTTAAGAGGAGATTACTGTAATGCCCCGTACCCGAGACCGTCACCGGAGTCGAACACGAGGTGTTAACAGACTTAATTCATTACTTAAACAGCTCAAACAATTTATTTTTAAAATTTTCAGTCAAGCTAGCAATCTGCATCACAGTCGCTTAAAAATTCATATCTCGAGTTCCAAAACTCTAAATCCAATTCCATAAATTTTCCCTGAAACTAGACTCATATATCTATTTACTAATTTTTTTCTAGAATTTTTGGTCGAGCAAATAAGTACAGTTTATTAGTTAAAGTCTCCCATGTTTCAGGGTTCGACTACTCTGACCTCTGTGTATTACGAATCAGATATCTCCCTGTACAGAATTTCAATGACTATGCCGTTTGTTTTTAATAAAACTATACTCAATAAGGAATCTATAAATATAAATAATGACTTCTAATTATCTTTGAACAATTTATGGTGAATTTCCAAAATCAAAACAGGGGATCCAGAAATCGCTCTGGCCCTGTTTCACAAAAATTTAAACATCTCATAAAATATAACTCATATACCTATTTTGTTCCATCCATATGAAAATAGACTCATAATTCTTCAATTCCATATTTATTCATCATCTAATTGTATCTCTACTATATTTAATGATTTTTCAAACTCACGTCACTGCTGCTGTCTGAATCTATTTTATGGTAAATTTTACCTATTTCATGGTTTCCATGAATTAGCTAGCAATTTAGCGTACATAACACCAAATATGATCATGATTAGCCATTCCAATGGCTAATCATTACCAAGAATTTCCATACCACTCAATAACCATATCATAAGACCATATATACAAAATGATTATAATGCTATACATGCCATACTCAAAATATGCAAGCCATTATGCCAAGATGGTATACGGATAGTGTGAGCATGCCTCCGATTGTTCCCGATTTCTGAGCTGGCTTGTCAACACTACAAGGAATGAAAAGGAGGAAGTAAGCATAAATGTTTACTAAGCTCAGATGCAAATAGCAAGTAACACAACTATATAAGCAAACATAAAACATCATTTGCATAATCATCACCGAGACATTCATATCACATTTTCATTTATCATCTTACCATATTGTTGTTATATCGAGTTTTCAACCCGAGGGTTAAGTACATACCTGTTCAAAGTATTCATTTCACAACACTTACCAATACGTCCCTTTCATCTCGAGTATTCCTCCATTTGAGTAGAATTTTACCCGTTGAACACATCGGAATATAATTCTGATACATGGAAAGTTTGCACATAAGTGCCACATATGTAGCCAAGCTACCATGTAACCCGCCCATAAGTGAACTCGAACTCAACTCAACGAGCTTGGGCATTCACATCCATAAGTGAACTCAGGCTCAACTCAACGAGCTCAGATGCCTAGTTACATCTCTCGAACTCGGACTCAACTCAATGAGTTCGGACATTCGCATCCATAAGTGAACTCGGACTCAACTCAACGAGTTCGAATGCCCAAATATCCTAGTGACATGTCACTTGGATTCTAATCTATTCCTAAGGTTCAAACGGGATTTTCCTCAAACACATCTCCATGCCATCTTCCGTAAAATACCGAAACCAATACTCGGTAGCACTTTATATTTAACAAATAATTCACATAATTTGCATTTTATTCGAAAATAACCACAAAGCATATATTTCATGATAAAAATCATCATATCATATAATTAACATCAATAACTTAAAAATAACAATTATACTACATTATTTACACATGAACTTACCTCGTATGCGAAAATGGCTACTTTTACCATTTCGTCCACAACTTGGTATTTTCCCCATTTTAGCCCGAATTTTAGTTTTCCTTGCTCTATCATTTAAAATATAGTCTAATTAGGACTCACATTATTCAAATTGACCCAAACTCATATTTTGGCAAAATTACAGTTTTGCCCTTAAACTTTCACATATTTACACTTTTGCCCCAAAGCTCGTAAATTAAACTTCATCCTATTTTCTTATGTTTTATGACATGCTGATCATTTTTCCCTTCTATGGCAACATCAAATTCTCACTCTAACATGTACTTATGACTATTAGGTATTTTTACCGATTAAGCCCTTTTGCTCGTTTTCGCTTAAAACCGAGTAGTACAAGTTGTCTAACATAATTTAAAACCTCATATTCTATCATCAAACACAAAAATACACAAATTTCACCTATGGGTATTTTTCCAAATATGAACCCTAGGTTGAATTATTGCTAGCATAAGCTTAATCGAGCTCTAGGGACTCCAAAAACGTAAAATCATTAAAACGAGGCTAGAACGGACTTACAATCGAGCTTGGAAGCTTGAAAAACCCTAGCTATGGTTTCTCCTTGCTATATTCGTCCATGGGGTTGAAGATGAGCAAAATTGGCTTTTAATTTTGTATTTTAATTCATTTTACCCCTAAATGACCAAAATGCCCTTACTACTAAACTTTCCAAAATTCCATCCATGTCCAATTTTGTCCATAGACTTAGAAATTGGTAAAATTGCTATTTAAGACCTCCTAATTAATATTTCAAAACAATTTCATACTAGAAACTTCTAGAATGCAAGTTTTGCAAATTATTCGATTTAGTCCCTAATTTCAATTTAAGCACTTTATGCATAAAATTTCTTCACGAAATTTTCACACTATCATGTAATCATATCATAGACCTCAAAATAATCATAAAATCATTATTTCTATCTCGAATTTTGTGGTCACGAAACCACTATTCCGACTAGGCCCAAAATCAGGATATTACAATTACGCACTGAGTTTTTAATAAACTCACCCCGTTTATTAATTGTGCAGGTAATCCCCAGCCTTAGGTGATCTGGAGTCGCGAGAGACTTGGAGGTGGCCACACAATCGCTGATGCTCTGCTGTAGACTTTTCATTTGAATTTTATGTTTTGGGGTTTTGATTCTGTAATAAGGCCTTTGAGGGATTAAATTTTTAATTGGGATTTTGATTTCCTTATTTAAAACCGCTAAACACGGATTTTCAAAAATTAATAGCTATTTTCAAAAACACTTAAAAATAGACGTTTTTATATTTCAAACTTTAGTAGCTTCCGCGATTTGAAATAACTTAAAGTATCAATGCCAAACATTAAGTAAACATTTTTGACGAGTTGATTTGCTAACCTCGAGCAAAAGGTTTTACTTATAGAAATAAAATTTTAACGCCAACTCAATTTTTGAATGACGCTTTGATGTGACATGCCAGATTCAACCATAACGTCTAGGCTGAGTTTGGGGTGTTACATTTAGTGGTATTAGAGCCAAGTTACAAAACTCGGCTATGGAATGGGTTTCAAAAAAATTGAATATCAAAAATATTTTCCACATGTGCGATATGCTTGAGATATTTCTTCTAAAAAGTGTGGCATACCGAGTCTCTGGTGCCGAATCCATAAGTTTCTAAAATCATTGTTTATTTTCAATGAAAAGCAATAGATGAAAAAACACAGTGATTTCTTTAGATATTAGACTATGTTGCTACACTTGAATTCAGAGTTTGTATTTATTCTGTGTGTGTTTTAGAAATGGTATGCACGTGATATTTATCTGCTCCTATGGATAGATGGTTTGGTACATGCTTCTATTGTTAGGATCAGAGTGCGCAGCGAGAGCATTGTGTGGTAGGCTAGGTTGTACAACTATTTTGATGGTTGGAAATTTCGAGGACGAAATTTCCTTAATAGGGTAGAATTGTAACGCCCCGAATTTGGGCCTAGAAGTATTGGGCCTTGAGTATGGATCCATAAGGAGGTTGTATATAAGTATTTAATTGTCCAAGGAAATGACACAATTAAATGTCTACTTTGGTGGTTAATGGCCCTGAGAATTGTTGGAGAAATCTTGGGTTCAAACTTGGACTTTAGAAAAAATTTTGGTTTTAAGTGAATAAAACTCTGGATGCTTGGAAGTAGGCCTTTTAAATTATTGTGTTAAGTAAATGACACAAGGAAGCATGTGGTTTAGTGGTTGTGGCAGGGAGCTTGGGTTCAAGTCTTGGCTCTTGCAATTTATTTTGGTTTTTCTTTTTAAGGAACCTGGATTTTGGCCTGTAGACCTTTTAAATAATTGTGGTTAAAATTTGACACAAGAGTGTTGGGTGGCCCAATGGCAGTGGCGCGATTAAGATTGCAGGGGAGCTTGAGTTCGAGTCTCATGATGCGCAAAGGGGTATTTATTTTATATTCTTGTTGCATGAGTAGTGGAGTTTGACTCAAACTTTTCAAGGTGGAACTTGAATTAGTCATGGAGAAGTTTGAGGAGGGACTTTTGGAGATTATCTGGGTTGTTAGGAGGAAATCAAGGAAAGTTTGAAAATAGGAGAGTTGTATAGGAACTCTAGCTTTGAGAATTCGGCTAGGGGTATGATCCTCATTAATATCCTCATTTTTGGTTTCAGGTGTTGAGTATTAGCAATTCTTGGATCCGATTTTCATTAAGAGTTATTGGGGGTTTCTCTCGGTTTTCCTTTTTGTGGCCATTTGAAGTCTGTTCTTCCTCATTTTTCTATTTTTTGTGACTGAATACTCTCTCTTATTGACTCTCTTCACAGTTGGCTGATTATTTCCCTTCTCTTCTTCTTTCAACTTAGACAAATACTGTTTCCTCTCCATTCTCTTTTCTCCCTTCGCTTTCTTTCTCAACTTGACTGAATATAAATTTCCCTCCCCAAACTGTTATAGTTTCATTTCTTTCTTTAGCTCTTAGCACCTTGGTCGAATATAGCATTCCTTTTGCTACTCAGCTTGATAAATTCTTTCTATTCTCTTTTGCTCTCTTCACTTTGATTTCGGTTGGGCTTCCTTCTTCTAGTTGTTTTTCACTTATTCTACTATTTGGTATTCAACCGATTGCTTCCATACTCTGTTGTTGGTATATTAATTCGATATCTGCAAGTGATCCTGATAAAGGGGTAGGTGTTCATATTTCTTTGCCTTTTGTTCAAAATTGTTCTTTCTTACTCTGTTTCTTAAAACTGAATGCCCTCCTTCTTATTATTCGGTTGCGGTTTGATTGATCCCTTCCTCAAGATATGTGGTACATTGGGTCTCTAGGTTTCTCAAGGTGTGAAGAAGTGCAAGGGTTGCTAGAGTCATTAAACCCTTTTTCTTATTAATCAAATAAGGTAAGAACACTACCTTACTTTTGGGTTAGACCGAATATGCCTTTGATTCTGTAAGACTAATATTTGTGGATTTAGGCCACATTTATGATCAAAGCCGATTATTAAGATCTGTGTTCGTAATGCAGATTTCTGGTAAAAAGGTGTGGACAGTTTTAGCCAAGTTATCTAAAGGTAATAAGCCATACACGTTCATTCAAGGCTTGGGCGCGGTGGACTGTTTGCTCGGCTTCGTAAATAGGTGTGTAACAATACCCTATAATCGGGAGTCGGTGAAGAGCTGAAGAGGTGTGTAACCATACACCATTCTGTACTGTCAAAAGCCGAAAAAGGTGTGTAACTGTACACCGTAAACCATTACTATCGAAAAGCCAAAAAAGAAGTGTAATCACATCCCTGTTGAACTGCGAATCGGCGAAAGCCAAAATGCCAAAAAGCCAAAAAGCTGAAACTTTAGCATTTGAGGCCTCACGAGTGTACGATCGCTCGTGGGATAAATCGAGCCCGCAAATCATGGGCGATAGACTGCAAAGGCCACCACATGCATTTTTGTGGACTAGGCCGTTGTGACATCCCTGATTTGACCCTAGTCAGAAGTGGTTTCGGGACCACTAAACCGAGTCTTATAAGTAATTAAAAGTTATATTCTATGTTTATGATGTTAGTAAATGCATGTGTGAAAGTTTCATGCATTAATTTGATCATTTCTATGTGAATTTATTAAAATGGACTTTTATGAAACATTGTTGAAAGGTGATAGGCTAATCTTACAATGGTCTAATAGTACATGCATGCAAAAGAGTGGTTTTGCATGTCAATTTGCCCAAAAAAAGGGAAGAGTGGCAGGCCATGACAAGAATATGGGCAAGGGAACATGTTTCCAACATGTTTAGTTAGTGGATTATGTAGAAAAAAATAAAGAAATGAAAAAAAAAATGAGCATGGATGCCCCCCCTTGTTGCCGTGAGTAGAGGAAAAAGAAAGGAGAAAAATTTGTTCATCAATTCTCAAATCTTGGCCGAAAATACTAAGGGAAAAAGGAAGGATTTTTGCTTCATGCTTGGTTTAGAAGAGAACTAGAAGGAGATTTGGTCATACTTGTGTCAAGATTAAGGTATGTTTGAGGTTGTGTCATGAGATTCATGCATGTTTTAGTTGCTAACTTGATGTTCATGTTAGCCCATGGTTCAAATCCTTGTTATGCCATGGAAATGGTATTTGGCCAAGGTTGATATTGTGTTAAAGCCATTGCATGCTAAATGTGAAGCTTGTTGATGATGCATGTAATGATGGATTGACTACTCTTGAAATTTCTTTTAGCATTCTTGAGTAAGACATGGAGTTTTCTTTGTTTAACCATGACCAAAAATTGAAAGGGGATGGTGTGGGATGTATTCGGCCATGGCATGCTCATAAGTGCGATTTATGCTTGTTGCATGATAGGTAAAAATTTGTGTTTTGATATATGTGTATATGTGTTTGTACATGATGTTACAAATGGATGTGAAAATATATGCTAGATTGGGAAAATTTGATTAAATGTTCATGAGATGAAATTAGGTGATTAAAAGATGTTGGTTGACATTGTATATATATATATTCAGCCATTAAAGTGAGTATGTAGGTAATGTTGAATCAAGTTTTTGGTGCATATTTGGTTAGGTGTATAATCGACCAAATAGGTGATTAGTACGAATGGTTGCCGAATATACAAGCATACATATGCATATGTAGTTGAATTATGAATGTTTAGCAAGATGGTTAAACTAGTTGATTTATTGATTAAACTCAAGGAGTTAAAGAAGGAGAATCAAGCAAGGGAAAGACGAAGGTCATTGAGTAGCCGACTTGGAACTATTTTACCCAACACGAGGTAAGTCATTAAGCATATATTTGGTGTTGATGTAAATGATCATAATATATATGCAATTGTGTTTAAATGAGTTGATGTGTAAATGGAAATGTATGTGTATGGAATGATGCCATTGTTGAATGTATAAAGGCAGCAAAATGCATAAGGTATTGGTCTCGGCACTAAGTGTGCGGGTATAAATGAACACGGTGACAAGATTGGCACTAAATGTGCGGGTTTAAAATTGTACAGCACTAAGTGTGCGAGTTTGATTATATAGCACATATATATAGCACTAAGTGTGCGGATTCACTATATGCTCTTGCATTACAATTGGCACTGAGTGTGCGACATTATCGAGTTAATCCTGACAATGGATCGGGTAAGTACCTTGAGCTCATGACGAATAGGCAATATGTTCATGCTCGGGGTTGAGCTTGGTAAGCTTTAAATCTATGTGATGATTGCAATTGTATGATTGTGGTGAAAATGAGTTGGTGTGTAACACCCCGAACCCGAGACCATCGCCGGTGTCGGACACGAGGGGTTAACGAGCCAAGTCCTCTTAGAAATTTCGGCCAAAGGACGGAGGGAAAAAGATGAACAAATTTTTTTGTTTTTCTTTCTTACCTACATGGCAATGGGGGGGGATGCTACACTCACACATTTTTTTTTTTGTTTCTCTTCCCACATCTTAATTATTAATCATTTCTCTCATCATCCATTAACAAAACATGTTTCAACATGTTTTCTTTGCCCATAAACCATGTCATGGCCGGCCACTAAGCTTCCTTTGGAGAAATTTGACATGCAAATCCTTTATTTTTGCATGCATGATCAACTAGTCATCACACATCTTCCCATCATACTTTCAAAGTTTACTACTAGGTCCTTTCTAGTGAAATTTACCTTTATAACTCTAAATCAAAACATCAAAATGTCACACATGAATACACACATATTATAGGCATCAAAATAAATTTTAAATTATTTTTATGCCTCGGTTTTGTGGTCCCGAAACCACATTCGACTAGGGTCAATTTTGGCTGTCACAACTCTCCCCACTTAAGAAATTTTCATCCTCGAAAATCTTACGGTAAATAGGGTTGGGTATCGCTCTTTCATAGAGTTCTCGGTTTCCCAAGTAGCTTCTTCTATCCCGTGTTTGAGCCATAACACTTTCACTAGCGGAACCCGCTTGTTTCGCAACTCTTTCACTTCACGTGCTAGGATACGAATCGGTTCTTCCTCATAACTCATATTGGCTTGAATTTCAACCTCTGATAGACTAATCACGTGCGATGGATCAGATCTATAGCGTCGAAGCATCGAAACATGAAAGACATCATGAATCTTTTCGAGTTCAGGGGGCAAAATCAAACGATATGCAACTGGACCGACTCGCTCGGATATCTCATATGGCCCAATGAACCTCGGGCTCAACTTGCCCTTACGGCCGAATCTGAGTATCTTTTTCCAAGGCGAAACCTTGAGAAACACTTTATCTCCCACTTGATGCTCGATGTCTTTACGCTTCAGATCCGCGTACGACTTTTGACGATCGGAGGCTATCTTCAGACTTTCACGGATTACTTTCACTTTCTGTTCAGCATCTCTAATCAAATCCACCCCGAAAATTTTGCTTTCACCGAGCTCAGTCCAAAACAATGGTGTACGGCATTTACTGTTGTCTGAGCCTCGTAGGGTGCCATCTTAATACTTGATTGAAAGCTATTGTTGTGGCGAATTCAATGAAAGGCAAATATCATTCCATGAACCACCGAACTCGAGGATGCAACATCTTAACATATCCTCAAGTATCTCGAATTATCCGCCGGATTGACCATCGGTTTGGGGGTGAAAGGCGGTCTTGGAAATGTAGCTTGGTACCCAAAGCTTCTTGCAACTTCTTCCAAAATCGCGAGGTAAATCTCGGATCTCTATCCGACACGATGGAAATAGGCACCCCGTGTAATCTCACAATCTGAGAAACGTACAGTTCGGCTAGTTTGTCCATTGAAAAATCCGTACATACGGGGACAAAGTGAGCCGACTTAGTCAATCTATCTACAACGACCCAAATCGCATCCTTCTTACTCGCTGACAATGGCAGTCCGGATACGAAGTCCATTGTGACTCGATCCCATTTCCACTCGGGTATCGTGATCGGCTGAAGAAATCCTGAAGGCACTTGATGTTTCGCTTTCACTTGTTGACATATTAAACACCTCGAAACAAAGTCGGGGATGTCTCGTTTCATACCATGCCACCAAAACCGACGTTTCAAATCATTGTACATCTTCGTACTCCCCGGGTGGATTGCCATTCGGCTACAATGGGCTTCGTTCAGAATTATCGAAATAAGTTCCGAATTCTTTGGAACCCACAGACGACTCCTGAACCTCAAACAATCGTCATCATCGATCTGAAACTCCGATTCCTTGTTCGGAACACACTCATCCCGTTTTGCAACCAACTCATCGTCGACTTTCTGAGCTTCATGAATTTGATGTATCAATAATGGTTTGGCTTTCAATTCAGCTACTAACACATTGTCGGATCGAACGGACAAGTGCACATTCATCGCTCGTAGAGCGAATAATGATTTACGACTTAAGGCATTCGCAACCACATTCGCCTTTCCGGGTGATAGTCAATGACCACTCATAATCCTTTAACACTCGAGCCAACGTCTTTGTCGTAGATTTAAGTCTCTTTGAGTCATCAAATATTTGAGACTTTTGTGATCCGAATACACATGGCACTTCTCACCAAATAAGTAATGTCGCCATATCTTTAAGGCGAATCGATGGCGACCAATTCGAGATCATGGGTGGGATAATTTTTCTCATGTGGCTTTAATTGCCTCGACGTATAGGCCACAACTCGACCTTCTTGCATCAATACGCAACCTAACCCAAGTAGAGAGGCGTCACTATAGATGACAAACTCTTTGCCAGATTCGGGTTGCACTAGAATTGGGGCTTCAGTCAAATAAGTTTTTAGTTGATCGAAACTTTTCTGACATTTCTCCGTCCATTCGAACTTAACATCCTTTTAGAGTAGCTTCGTCATTGGCGTGGCTATCGTTGAGAAACCTTTTACAAATTGTCGGTAATAACCGGCAAGCCCCAAAAAGCTCCGAACCTCGGTAATATTTCTCGGAGGCTTCTAGTTAAGTATGGCTGAAATTTTGTTCGGGTCGACTCGAATACCCGATGCAGATACCACATGCCCCAAGATGCTAACCTCTCTTAACCAGAACTCACACTTGCTGAACTTAGCATATAATTGCTTATCCCGTAAAATTTGCAGCACTAACCTCAGGTGTTCAGCATGTTCGGTCTCATTTCTTGAATAGACCAAGATGTCATCAATGAACACGACTACGAACCGATCCAAATATGGTCTGAAGATCTGATTCATCAAATCCATAAATACCGCAGGGGCATTAGTAAGCCCAAATGGCATCACTAGGAACTCGTAGTGACCATATCTCATTCTGAAAGCAGTCTTGGGTACGTCTGAATCTCGAATTCGCAATTGATAATAGCCCGATCTCAAATCTATTTTCGAGAACATTGAGGCTCCCTTCAGTTGATCGAACAAGTCATCGATACGCGGTAACGGATATTTGTTCTTTATCGTCGCCTTATTAAACTGACGATAGTCGATGCACAGCCTCATGGTTCCATCTTTCTTTTTCACAAACAACACTAGTGCACCCCAAGGTGAAAAACTCGGGCGAGCAAAACCTCTATCCACCAATTCTTGCAACTGAGCTTTCAACTCCTTTAATTCCATTGGTGCCATACGATACGGAGCTATCGAAATTGGAGTGGTACCGGTACCAATTCGATGCCAAACTCTATTTCCGAGCAGGTAAACCCGCAATTCTTGAGGAAAACATCCGGTATTCACAAACCATCGCACAGATTCGGGTTTCTTTTCGACTCCTTGTCATCGAGCACATACGCAGGTACGTTTCGCACCCTTTTCTTACATATTTCGGGCCAACATTGCGATATTACGGTGGCAACCCTTTAAGTCCGTAGACTCAACCCGAATTATCTTGTTATTCACGTACCTCGGATCGATAGTCTTGCTTTTGCAATTTACAACCGCATCGTGCATGGTCAACCAATCCAAACCAAGAATAACGTCGAATTAAATCGAGCGGCAAAAGCATCAAGTCCGCCGGAAAACAAGAACCTCGAAATACTAGGGACTTTTCTTACACACTTTGTTGACAAGCACGTAATAACCCAAGGGGTTTGACACCGAATTACAAACTCAAGAGACTCAATAGGCAAAGTCTTCTTGGATGCTAAGGTTTCGCATATATAAGAATGAGTAGAACCAGGTCAATCAAAGCAATCACATTAGTATCGAAAAGAGTGAAAGTACGGTAATGACATCCGGTGAGGCAGCATCCTCGGCGTCGCGCGTATGGCATAAGTCCTAGCAGAGCACGAGCATCGGGTCTTGTTGTAGCATCTCTCGACCCTCTCTGACCGCCACTAGCATTTCCGTATTTTGGATGGCCTACCTCGGCGGTGGTAGCACCGGGTTTCCACTTTGACTTACATTTTGTTCAAGCAACCTCGGGCAATCCTTGATAAAGTGGTCGGCCGATCCACACTTATAGCAGAGCGATCACGGAACCTCTGACTCCCCAAATGCCATTTGCCACAATGCGACACTCCGCTCTCTCGACGATCATTTCCACCATCGGCGATCGAAGTGACTCGTGTGGTCACATGGGGTCGATCGCGATCTCGTCTAGAAAAGCCCGAAGCGCCTCTAGACCGGCCCACATCATCTCGAAATCTCTTCGATGCCTGTTGAAGAGACTTTCCCGAGGACCTTTTTCAAAATTCTCCAGTTCCCACATCAACTTTTGTTTCTCCTTTCTAAGCTCTTGACTTTACAAGCTCGCTCAACAAGTACTACGAACTCTCGTATTTCGAGAATGCCAACGAACATCCTTATATCATCATTTAGCCCATCCTCAAGCGTTTTACATAATAGCTTCGGACGAAACACATTCGAGCGTATCTCTCGAGTCTAACAAATTTTCGCTCGTAGTCAAGATGCGGACATAGAGCCTTGCTTAAGATCAAGAAATTCCTTTCACTTTTGGTCGATGAATCTCGATCGATATACTTTTTTGAACTCGGTTTGAAAGAACTCCCAAGTTACTTGCTCTCTAGGCACTGTGAAGTCGAGTACTCCACCAATAGTAGGCGGAATCGCGTACCAAGGAGATAGTACACTTTAAGCACTCATCGGGTGTACAAGATAGCTCATCGAGCACCGGATAGTGTTGTCCAACCAAAATTCAGCTTGCTCGGCATCGTCGCTATCCGTAGCTTTGAATTCGGTGGCCCCATGTTTACTGAATTCATCATTGGGGCTTACTTGACCTTATTTGGTCGATTCGGAGGTATTATAGGTCTTGGGTTGCATTAGTTGGGAATGGAGGTTGTGGAACAGTAGTGTTAGTTCGAATGTATTGGTTGAACCAATCATTCATCACACTATAAAAGGCTTGCTTAGCCTCATCATTTGGATTGCTAGCCATAGGTTGAGAGTCCGCGGTCTTTGTCCCTTGCGCAGAGCAGCGCCACACTCTCCACATCATCGCTATTGCTCGGTTGGGATCGGGATCCATTGCTATAAACAAACACAAATTCAAATTGTCAGAAATCACCACACTATCAATTCATCACTTAATGGCATGTATAGCTAGACCCCAAACATATCACGGTAGTCCTAGAATCGACTAAACCGTAGCTCTGATACCAATAAAATTGTAACACACCGAACCCGAGACCATCGCCAGTGTCGGACACGAGGGGTTAACGAGCTAAGTCCTCTTAGAAATTTCGGCCAAAGGAAGGAGGGAAAAAGATGAACAAATTTTTTTGTTTTTCTTTCTTACCTACACGGCAATGGGGGGGGATGCTACACTCACACACATTTTTTTTTTGTTTCTCTTCCCACATCTTAATTATTAATCATTTCTCTCATCATCCATTAACAAAACATGTTTCAACATGTTTTCTTTGCCCATAAACCATGTCATGGCCGGCCACTGAGCTTCCTTTGGGGAAATTTGACATGCAAATCCTTTATTTTTGCATGCATGATCAACTTGTCATCACACATCTTCCCATCATACTTTCAAAGTTTACTACTAGGTCCTTTCTAGTGAAATTTACCTTTATAACTCTAAATCAAAACATCAAAAATGTCACACATGAATACACACATATTATAGGCATCAAAATAAATTTTAAATTATTTTTATGCCTCGGTTTTGTGGTCCCGAAACCACATTCTGATTAGGGTCAATTTTGGGCTGTCACATGGTGTGTGAAAATGCCTCAAATATCTTATTGTATAGAATATGAAATGTGGATGTATGACTTGGTATGAGATTGAACCGAAAGGTCCGAGGAATTATGGTATAGTTTCGATATGGATAGAGTACCTAACCTCGTTTATCGTTTCATGTTGTGATAATTTTATTAATGGATGGTTGATGAATGCTTATGACTTACTGAGTTATAAACTCACTCGGTGTTTTCTTGTCACCCATTTTAGGTCTCTTGGACTCGTATCGTTTACTTGCTCGGAACCGTCGTTGAAGTCATCACACCGGCTGGAAATCTTTTGGTATTGTCTTCGTAGTTGAACTAGGAGAACATTTCGCAAGTATAGGCTATTTTGTTTTGTTGAATTGTGGGTTGTAAACTTTAAGCCATGCGAAAATGGCCTATGTGGTCGGTTGAGTGTGATTCTAAAACCTATGGTCACGAGCCTTAGAAACCTTAATTTTGATAAGGTGGCCATAGTTGCATTATGTATGATGAAATAGTTGGCCATGGAAGAATTATGAAATAGTCATTGTTTGCTTTAGTAACAGATGCTGCCAGCAGCAGTGAGGTGAGATGGAAAAATCATTAAAAATAGTAGAAGTAGAATTAAATAGTGAATAAATTATGAAATTGAACCTTGATGAATCTATTTTCATATGGACGAAACGAAACGACCATATGAGCCGTATTTTAAGATATATTCGAGATTTCGTGAGACAGGCCCAGAACAGTTTCTGGATCCTCTGTTTCGAATTTGAAAACTTACCATAAATTATCCAGAAACAAGTAGGAGTCATGCCTTATATGCATAGATTCCCCTTTGAGTCTAGTTTCATTAGAAATAAACGGCATGAGCATTGGAGCTCTGTACGAGATGATATCCAGGTCGTAATGCGCAAAGGTCAGTGTAGTCGAACTCTGAAACAGGGGTGATTTTAACTAATAAACTGTACTAATTGGCTCGACCAAAAATACTAGAAAAAAATTTTTAGATGGGATTATGAGTATAGTTTCAGGGAAAATTGATGGAACTGATTTTCAAGTTCTGGAACTCGAGATATGACTGTTAAGGTGTGATGGACGCATTAGCTAGCTTTGCTGGAAAGTAAATTAAACATTTCAAAGAGAGGAATAAGGAAGTAAGCCGGTAACACCACGTGGTCAAATCCGGTGACAGTCACGGGTTTGGGGTGTTACATTTTATTGGTATCGAGCTATGGTTTAGTCAGTTCTAGGACTACTATAGCGGCGTGTGAGTGTAGCTATACATGCCAAATTGTTAGTGCTTAATAATGTGATGACTTCGACGGTTGAAATTTTTGTTTTGATTAGCAATGGAACCCGGATAGAGAGACCCTTGGCGGATGACGTTGAAAGTGTAGCGGCTGCTCCCGCAAGAGACACCGCCTGTTGAGCCTCAGTCATCCGCGAATAATCAAAATGAAGGCGAAACAAGCCTTCTTCACCATGATGAATGAGTGGGTCGCATAATATGCCCGAACCAACCCTACTGTCCAACCATTCCCGAATTTAAATACTCCGCCCCAAGAGTCCGCAATGCCTCCGCCATCGATCCCGTGAGGCTAAACAAACCACCAGTAGACTTGATTAGAAAGCGGGGCCGAGGAGTTCAAGGCCATAGTCATCGATGATTCCGAAAGAGCCGAATTTCGCTCGATAACACCATTCGAGTGTTAGATGAACTGTCATGCACACCGATGAATGTCTTAAGTGTGCTATATCCTTGTTGCGAGACTCACTTACTATTGGTGGAGGACTTTAATTTCCATAGTCCCAAATGAACGAGTTACTTGGGATTTCTTTCAATCCGAATTTCGAAAGAAATACATTAGTCAACGGTTCATCGATCAGAAGCGTAAGGAATTCTTGGAACTCAAGCAAGGCCGGATGACAGTATCTGAATACGAACATGAGTTCGTAAGACTTAGTCGGTATGCTCGGAGTGTGTGGTGATGAGGTTGCTATGTGCAAAAGATTTGAAGAAGGATTGAATGAAGACTTAAAGTCGCTAGTGGGTATTTTGGAGATAAAGGAGTTCGTAACACTAGTCGAACGAGCCTGCAAGGTGGAAGAACTCGGAAAGGAAAATAAGAAGGCTGAATTTGAAGCAAGAGATTATCGTAAAAGATCAGCGAGTAAAGCTCCGTTCTCGGCAGTAAAGAAGTTCAGGAAGGACACTAATAAGTCGAGGGCGACTGTGGGAATTTCCATCAGAGCCCGACCATTGACGGACTCCCGAGCTACTTCGGTAGCTAGTGTGGGCAATAATCGTCAAGAGAGACCTGAATGCCCCCAATGTGGAAGACGACACCTAGATGAATGTTGGGGTAAGTCTGTTAATAGGGCCTGTTATGGATGCGGTTCAAAGGACCACTTCATTAGAGATTGTACGGAGCTAGATGAGAGGAATAAGACGCAAGGTGCAAGACCTAGTGGAACGACGGCTGGAGGTAGGCCCCCGAGAATCTCTGGAGGTAGGGGTGGTAATCAGAGAGGAGCCTCTAATACGGCTGTCCGATCCGAGACCCGTGTTCCTGCTAGAGCATATGCCATCCGCGCACGAGAGGAGGCATCCTCCCCTAACGTTATCACTGGTACTTTCACTCTCTTTGATACTAGTGTGATTGCATTGATTGACCCCGGCTCTACTCATTCATATGTATGTGAAACCTTAGCATCTAGTAAGACTCTACCGTTGAGTCATCGAGTTCGTAATTGAGTGTCAAACCCTTCGGTCAATACGTACTCGTCGATAAAGTGTGCAAGAAATGCCCCCTAATAATTCGAGAATCCTGTTTTTCGACCGATCTGATGCTTCTACCATTTGATGAATTCGATGTTATTCTTGGTATGGATTGGCTGACCGTACATGATGCCGTGGTGGACTGCAAAAGGAAAACCATTGATTTGAAGAGTGCAAATAATGAGGTAGTTCGAGTCGAGTCTACTGATTTAAAAGGAGTGCCAGCGATAATATCTTCTATGACCGCTCGGAGGTATGTGAAAAAGGGTTGTGAAACATACCTTGCGTTTGTGTTTGAAAGTAAAGAGACGGAAAGGAAACTCGAATCGGTACCGATGGTTTGTGAGTATTCGGATGTTTTTCCGAGGAGTTACCGGATTGCCACCGGTTCGAGAAGTGGAATTCGCATCGGTTGTACCGGTACTACGCCGATCTCAATAGCCCGTATCGTATGGCATTAACGGAATTAAAGGAATTGAAGGTTCAATTGCAAGAATTGACGGATAGAGGTTTCGCTCGACCGAGTTTTTCTCCATGGGCGCACCAAGATTGTTTGTGAAGAAGAAGGATGGAACTATGAGATTGTGCATCGACTATCGCCGGTTGAATAAAGTGACGATAAAGAACAAATATCCGCTGCCACGAATTGACGATTTGTTTGATCAATTAAAGGGAGCCTCGGTGTTTTCAAAGATAGATTTGAGGTCGGGTACTATCGGTTGAGGTCCGAGAATCGGACATACCCAAGACCTTTTAGAACGAGGTACGGTCACTACGAATTCTTGGTGATGCCATTTGGGCTTACTAATGCCCTCGCGGTATTTATGGATTTAATGAATAGAATTTTCAGCCATACTTGGATCGGTTCAGTAGTTGTATTTATCGATGACATTTTGGTCTATTCGAGAGATGAAACCGAACATCTTGAACACCGAGGCTAGTGTTGCAAATCTTACGAGATAAGCGGTTATACGCAAAGTTCAAGTAAATGTGAATTTTGGTTGAAAGAGGTTAGCTTTTGGGGCACGTGGTGTCCGTGATCGGTGTCGGCGGACCGAACAAAATTTCAGCCATAGTCGATTGGAAACCTCCAAGGAATGTTACCGAGGTTAGGAGCTTTTGGGGCTTGCGGATACTATCGACGATTTGTGAAAGGTTTTTCGATGATAGCTGCACCGATGACAAAACTACTTCAAAAGATGTTAAGTTCGAGTGGTCGAATTTGTCAAGAAAGTTTCGATCGACTAAAACTGCTTAAGCGAGGCCCGGTACTAGTACTGATTTGAGTCCGGTAAAGAGTTTGTCATATCTGATGACGCATCCTTGCTTGGGTTAGGTTGTGTGTTGATGCAAGAAGGTCGAGTTGTGGCTTATGCGTCGAGACAACTAAAGCCGCATGAGAGAAACTATCCGACCCATGACCTTGAACTAGCAGCCATAGAGATTGCCTTGAAGATATGGCGGCATTACTTGTTTGGAGAAAGGTGTCACATTTATTCGGACCACAAGAGTCTAAAATATTTGATGACTCAGAGAGATTTAAACCTGCGACAAAGACGTTGGCTTGAGTTGTTGAAAGACTATGAACTCATCATTGATTATCACCGGGAAAGGCCAACGTGGTGGCCGATGCTTTAAGTCGCAAGGCTTTGTTTGCTTTGAGAGCGATGGATGCTCATCTATCCGTTTCACCCGATGAGGTGCTAGTAGTCAATTAGAGACCAAACCGTTATTGATTCATCAAGTACTTGAATCTCGGAAGGTCGACGCCGAATTGGTCACTAAGCGAGCGAATGTGTTTGAATGAGGAATCGAATTTCAGATTGACGACCATGATTGCTTGACGTTCAAGGGTCGATTATGTATTCCAAGGAATTGAACTTGTTTCGATGATTTTGAACGAGGCTCACGAGAGTCGAATGTCAATCCACCGGGTAGTACTAAAATGTACAATGACCGAAATGCCAATTTTGGTGGCCGGTATGAAACGAGACATTTCTGAATTTGTTTCAAGGTGTCTGATATGTCAACAAGTGAAAGCGGAACATCAAGTGCCATCGGGATTACTTCAGCCGATCACGATACTCGAGTGGAAATGGGATCGAGTCACCATGGACTTTGTATCCGGACTGCCATTGTCAGCGAGTAAGAAGGATGCGATCTGGGTCATTGTTGATAGACTGACCAAGTCTGCTCATTTTATTCCTATCTGCACGGATTTTTCGCTTGATAAAGTGGCAGAATTATACGTCTCCCAAATTATTCGATTGCATGGGGTGCCTATTTCTATCGTGTCGGATAGAGACCCAAGATTTACATCGCGATTTTGGAAGAAATTGCAAGAGGCTTTGGGTACCAAGCTGCATTTTAGCACTGCTTTTCACCCCCAAACCGATGGTCAATCCGAACGAATAATTCAAATACTCGAGGACATGTTGAGATGTTGCATCCTTGAGTTTAGTGGTTCATGGGAACGGTATTTACCTTTGGTTGAATTAAACACAACAATAGCTTTCAATCAAGTATTAAGATGGCGCCTTACGAGGCTTTATATGGACGTAAATGCCGTACCCACTATTCTAGACCGAACTTAGTGAAGGTAAAATCTTGGGTTGATTTGGTTAAGGATGCCGAGCAAAAGTTCGAGTAATTCGTGAAAGTTTGAAGGTCGCTCGGATCGCCAAAAGTCGTATGCTGATTTGAAAAGGAAAGACATTGAATATCGGGTTGGAGACAAGGTATTTCTCAAAGTCTCACCCGGAAGAAGGTGCTTAGATTTGGCCGTAAGGAAAATTGAGTCCGAGGTTCATCGGTCCGTATGAAGTATCTCGAACGAGTTGGACCAAGAGCGCATCGATTAATTTTACCCCCGAGCTTGAAAGGATCCACAACGTTTTCCATGTCTCGATGCTTGACGATATAGGTCGATCCATCGACGTAATCGCTCGTCTCGAGATTGAGATTCACCTAATTTGAGCTATGAAAAGGAACCGGTTCGCATTCGATGCGTGAAGTAAAAGAGTTGCTAATAAGAAAATCCCATTAGTGAAGGTGTTGTGGCATAAAAACGGAATTGAAGAAGCCACTTGGGAACTCGAGGACTCTATGAAAGAGCGATACCCAAACCTATTTACGGTAAGATTTTCGGGACGAAAATTTCTTAAGTGGGGAGAGTTGTGACATCCCCGATTTGACCCTAGTTGGAAGTGGTTTGGGACCACTAAACCGAGTCTTATAAGTAATTAAAAGTTATATTCTATGTTTATGATGTTAGTAAATGCATGTGTGAAAGTTTCATGCATTAATTTGATCATTTCTATGTGAATTTATTAAAATGGACTTGTATGAAACATTGTTGAAAGGTGATAGGCTAATCTTACAATGGTCTAATAGTACATGCATGCAAAAGAGTGGTTTTGCATGTCAATTTGCCCAAAAAAAGGGAAGAGTGACCGGCCATGACAAGAATATGGGCAAGGGAACATGTTTCCAACATGTTTAGTTAGTGGATTATGTAGACAAAATAAAGAAATGAAAAAAAAAATGAGCATGGATGCCCCCCCCCTTGTTGCCGTGAGTAGAGGAAAAAGAAAGGAGAAAATTTTGTTCATCCATTCTCAAATCTTGGCCGAAAATACTAAGGGAAAAAGGAAGGATTTTTGCTTCATGCTTGGTTTAGAAGAGAACTAGAAGGAGATTTGGTCATACTTGTGTCAAGATTAAGGTATGTTTGAGGTTGTGTCATGAGATTCATGCATGTTTTAGTTGCTAACTTGATGTTCATGTTAGCCCATGGTTCAAATCCTTGTTATGCCATGGAAATGGTATTTGGCCAAGGTTGATATTGTGTTAAAGCCATTGCATGCTAAATGTGAAGCTTGTTGATGATGCATGTAATGATGGATTGACTACTCTTGAAATTTCTTTTAGCATTCTTGAGTAAGACATGGAGTTTTCTTTGTTTAACCATGACCAAAAATTGAAAGGGGATGGTGTGGGATGTATTCGGCCATGGCATGCTCATAAGTGCGATTTATGCTTGTTGCATGATAGGTAAAAATTTGTGTTTTGATATATGTGTATATGTGGTTGTACATGATGTTACAAATGGATGTGAAAATATATGCTAGATTGGGAAAATTTGATTAAATGTTCATGAGATGAAATTAGGTGATTAAAAGATGTTGGTTGACATTGTATATATATATATATTCGGCCATTAAAGTGGGTATGTAGGTAATGTTGAATCAAGTTTTTGGTGCATATTCGGTTAGGTGTATAATCGACCAAATGGGTGATTAGTACGAATGGTTGCCGAATATACAAGCATACATATGCATATGTAGTTGAATTATGAATGTTTAGCAAGATGGTTAAACTAGTTGATTTATTGATTAAACTCAAGGAGTTAAAGAAGGAGAATCAAGCAAGGGAAAGACGAAGGTCATCGAGTAGCCGACTTGGAACTATTTTACCCAACACGAGGTAAGTCATTAAGCATATATTTGGTGTTGAGGTAAATGATCATAATATATATGCAATTGTGTTTAAATGAGTTGATGTGTAAATGGAAATGTATATGTATGGAATGATGCCATTGTTGAATGTATAAAGGCAGCAAAATGCATAAGGTATTGGTCTCGGCACTAAGTGTGCGGGTATAAATGAACACGGTGACAAGATTGGCACTAAGTGTGCGGGTTGAAAATTGTACAGCACTAAGTGTGCGAGTTTGATTATATAGCACATATATATAGCACTAAGTGTGCGGATTCACTATATGCTCTTGCATTACAATTGGCACTGAGTGTGCGACATTATCGAGTTAATCTCGGACAGCGGATCGGGTAAGTACCTTGAGCTCATGACGAATAGGCAATATGTTCATGCTCGGGGTTGAGCTTGGTAAGCTTTAAATCTATGTGATGATTGCAATTGTATGATTGTGGTGAAAATGAGTTGGTGTGTGAAAATGCCTCAAATATCTTATTGTATAGAATATGAAATGTTGATGTATGACTTGGTATGAGATTGAACCGAAAGGTCCTAGGAATTATGGTATAGTTTCGATATGGATGGAGTACCTAGCCTCGTTTATCGTTTCATGTTGTGATAATTTTATTAATGGATGGTTGATGAATGCTTATGACTTATTGAGTTATAAACTCACTCGGTGTTTTCTTGTCACCCATTTTAGGTCTCTTGGACTCAGATCGTTATGCGTTCGGAACCGTCGTTGAAGTCATCACACCGCTGGAAATCTTTTGGTATTGTCTTCGTAGTTGAACTAGGAGAACATTTGGCATGTATAGGCTATTTTGTTTTGTTGAATTGTGGGTTGTAAACTTTAAGCCATACGAAAATGGCCTATGTGGTCGGTTGAGTGTGATTCTAAAACCTATGGTCACGAGCCTTAGAAACCTTAATTTTGATAAGGTGGCCATAGTTGCATTATGTATGTTGAAATAGTTGGCCATGGAAGAATTATGAAATAGTCATTGTTTGCTTTAGTAACAGATGCTGCCAGCAGCAGTGAGGTAAGATGGAAAAATCACTAAAAATAGTATAAGTAGAATTAAATAGTGAATAAATTATGAAATTGAACCTTGATGAATCTATTTTCATATGGACAAAACAAAACTACCATATGAGCCGTATTTTAAGAGATATTCGAGATTTCGTGAGACAGGGCCAGAACATTTTCTGGATTCTCTGTTTCGACTTTGAAAATTTACCATAAATTATCCAGAAACAATTAGGAGTCATGCCTTATATTCATAGATTTCCCTTTGAGTCTAGTTTCATTAGAAACAAACGGCATGAGCATTGGAGCTTTGTACGAGATGATATCCAGGTCGTAATGCACAAAGGTCAGTGTAGTCGAACTCCGAAACAGGGGTGATTTTAACTAATAACCTGTACTAATTGGCTCGACCAAAAATTCTATAAAAAAATGTGTAGATGGTATTATGAGTCTAATTTCAGGGAAAATTGACGGAACTGATTTTCGAGTTCTGGAACTCGATATATGACTTTTAAGGTGACAGTGACGCAGTTAGCTAGCTTGCACTGGAATGTAAATTAAACATTTCAAAGAGAGGAATAAGGGAAGTAAGCCCGGTAACACCACGTGGTCAAATCCGGTGACGGTCACGGGTTTGGGGTGTTACAGCCGTTATGGGCCACGATAGGCCATAATGGGCTGAACAGGCCGAATAGGCCCGTAGGCTCGCGTGGGTAAATTTCGCTTTTTAGCGGGAAGTAGATAGACTTGTCATGTCGCGCACATGACTCTGGTTGTTTTTGGGCCGAAATGGGCCGAAATGGGCTGTGTGGGCCCAATGGGCTTTTTGGCCCCACACGGATAAAATCAATGGTAAGTGTCATATTCTAAGCTTGGCTATGTTGTTCATATTGCCGTGACTGGAAATAGGCTAAATAGGCCATACGAGCGTGTGGGCCCACTTGGGCCAAGTAATGGGCCTTAGGCCCATTTGCACCGTTATGTCTGTTTAGGTTACTTAAGTCACTCGAGGCGACGGTGGACCATTTGATGGGTCATAAATACCCCCGGTTTGGAAAATGATCGTAATGCCCCTGTAAGGCAAAATGACCGTAATACCCTTGTATGGTAGAATGACGATTATGCTCTTATGTTCCGTTTGACTGATGTGCTTATGATTTACATATATGATTGTACTGAGTATGATTTTGCATACACGCAATATTTATGACATGAAATACTGCATGGGGTTGGGTTATTATTGACGGAGGAAGTGTACGGCTTGTAGCTATTCTGTACAAGGCTTTCAGCCTTTTTGCAATACTTATGGCTTTTAGCCGTTCTGTTAACTAACAACGTTGCTGCGCTATTTATGACCTTTACCTGTTCTGAACATTGAGTTGTTCTGTTGACTTAGTGCCGCAACCGGTGCTAAGCTTGGTGTGTTGGCTGGGTGGGTCGATTTTATCCCCATATGGTGTGTTGGTTGGTTCGGGTGGTGTATTGGTTGGATTGGGTTGGATATCTATCTGCATATCTTTATCTGATATTGATTCTATATTGGGATTAGGCCCACTTGATTCTATTAATGGGCTGTGCCCAACTGTTACTGATATTGAGAATAGGCTAGGCCCAATTGATTCTGATGAGCGCTGAGACCCAAGTGAAATTGTACTGGGCTTAGGCCTGCACTCATTGTTCTGTTACTGTAATAGGCTCCGACCCAGACTGATTCTAAATTCTGTCTATTTACTAACTTTTTTAATTTAGGAGGGGATTAAGCACTGAGTTTTTAATAAACTCACCCTGTTTATTAACTGTGCAGGTAATCCCCAACCTTAGGCGATTTGGAGCCGCGAAAGACTCGGAGGTGGCCACACGACCGCTGATGCTCTGCTGTAGACTTTTTATTTGAATTTTATGTTTTGGGGTTTTAATTCTATAGTAAGGCCTTTGAGGGATTAAATTTTTAATTGGGCTTTTGATTTCCTTATTTAAAACTGCTAAACACGAATTTTCAAAAATTAATAACTGTTTTCAAGAACACTAAAAAACAGACATTTTTATATTTCAAACTTTAGGAGCTTTCACAATTTGAAATAACTTAAAGTATCAATGCTAGACATTAAGTAAACATTTTTGATGAGATGAGTTGCTAACCTCGAGCAAAAGGTTTTAATTATATAAATGAACTTTTAGCGACAACTCGATTTTTGAATGACGCTTTGATGTGACACGCCAAATTCGACCATAACGTCTAGGTCAAGTTTGGGTTGTTACAATGCCACTGTCCCAGACAAGGTCTTGCACGAAATCAAATACGATGCCAATGTCCCAGACATGGTCTTACACGTAAATCATAAGTCGATCCCAACGTCCCAGACGTGGTCTTAGACGATAACACATATTGGATCCTATGTCATGACATATGTATCCTAACTATTCCTAAGGTTCGTACAGGGCTTTATGGATGTCGACATTTTGTCAAAACTTTGTCGGATGTCTTATTTTTCTCAACTCATATATTCATTCATCATTGTTCAATAACATATAATTGATAATAATTCAATTCAAAACATATCATTTGTATATGGACTTACCTGGTACAGATTTGTATAGACGGAATTGGCTACCTGACAACTTTCGACTTTCCCCAATCTACTTCCGTTTTCTTTAGTTCTTAATCTATATAAATTCAACTTTAACTCTTTTATTCACCAATCATTCAAGTTAATTCACAAAAACATATTTAGGGCATTTTACAAATTAGCCCTCACATTTTCACATTTTGACAATTTAATCCCTAATCACAAAAATGCAAAATACACAAAATTTGCATATACCCATGTTAGGCCGAATTCTCATAGTGTTCATATAAGCCCGTATGTTTAATTTATTTCACATTTTAGTCCCTCAATTTACAAATTTCACTAAAAATTCAAATACAAAATATATTAATCCAACACATATCTTTTATTTTCCAACAACTAACATCACAAAGCTCACAATTTCATCATTGGAATATTTCAAAATAATCAACAAAATAAGAAATTGAGACTTGGGCTTGATAGAACACTAAGCAACAATAAAAAAAAACGTAGAAATTATCAAAAATAGATCAAAATCATACCTTAATCAAAGATTAGAAGTGTTGAACCCTAAACAACTCTTTTTCTTTTCTTTTCTTTGATATAATCGGCCATATGATGGATAATGAACCAAATTTTAAGCTTTTGTTTTATTTTAATTATCATATTAACTAAATACCAATTTTACCCTTTGTTATAAAACCATTTAATCAATAAACATAAGGCCATTTATGTCCATCCATTAAGCTAATGGTTAAATAACAATATAAGGACCCCATATTTAATAAAACATAGTAAATTAGCACTTTAACAAATAGAAGGCCACTTTTACATTGTACGAGATTAGGTCCTTTTATCAAATCAAGCACACAAATGATTAAATTTTCATACGAAACTTTCACACATGTCAATTCACATGTTATAATCATAGAAAATAATATTAAATATTTTTTGACTCTGATTTGTGGTCCTGAAACCACTATTCCGACTAGGGTGTAAACCAGACTATATTACCGTAGAGATGGTCAGAGCTGGTGTGTAGGATATTGATTTTTGTTATTGTATGCATAATGTACCTGAGATGGGCTAAGGCCCTAATTTATATCTAAGACTGTATCTGAATGGGCTAAAGTCTAAATTGTATCTAAATCTGTAATGGGCTTAGGCCTAGTCTGCATTTGACTGATATCTGTTGTTTGACTGTATGTATGTCTTCTGTGGGGATTACACACTGAGTTTATGTAAACTTACCCCTTCCTATTTTATCTGTGGAGGAAATCCTCAGACTTAGACAGATCAGTGCGGCGGAGGGCTCAATGGTGACCAAATGATTATTGAACTATTTAAATTTCATTTATGGTTTTTCATTTCCTATTGGTTTTCTGAGGTATTTTTGATGTAATTTGGGACTTTTGGACTGTTTGCCTTAATTTTGGATTTTAACCGTTTTTATGGACTTTTAAACTGCAAAACTCAATGAAAACTCAGTTTAATTAAAAACAAAGATTTTTTCTTAAATGTGAGTGATTTTCTTAAAATATCACGGTTTTAAAAGCTTCCTCTATAGAATATATTTTTAAAGCGAATCAACTTAACGAGGCAATAGTTTTGAAATTTACGAAAGATAAATAAGAGCTAATAAATAGAAAAGATTTTAACTTGATAAATTTGATTTCAAATTCCATTTCTTGTGACATCGCCATATTCAGCCATAACGTCTAGGTCGGGTTTGGGGTGTTACATTTAGTGGTATCAAAGCCAAGTTGAAAAACTAGGATGTGGATTTTGGGTTTTTAAAACTTGGTTTTTAAGAGTCGATTTCCAAATGATTGAAATAATTTGATTGAGAATGTGGTACACCGAGTCTCTGACACCGATCATGAAAGTATTTTGATAAACTGTTATTGTATTATAGATAGTCTATTCTGAAAACACTCCGGTTAGTGTATACTGAAACTTTAACGAAACTAAAACTGATAGAGACTGTACTTGCAAAAAAAAAAACTCTCAATTTATGATACTGCTTTACATAAAACATCTGTTAATAAATACGAAAACTGTAACTGATTCATAAATTTCATAATAGAGATAAATCTAAATAGACATGAGCACACAAGGTATTCGTGGACGTGGTACTAGAGGCCGAGGTAGAGGCCGTAGGGGGTCCGAGATGAATCCTCTTCTCTTGGCAACATGCTGAACTTGGATACGAGTAAGACATCGGTTTTACCTGCTACTGAGACTGGGTCTCAAGATTGCATGGCCGGGGACGACGCATTGTCCCAAGATATGTTAAGGATGCTGGAGAGGGTTGCTCAGAGTAGTACTGGATCTGGGGGCCAAGGGTCGGTTACGGAATGACTTCAGTCCAATAGAGCTAAACTTTTTTGGGGTGTCACTAGAGTAGCCCCTAATGTGGCTTAGTACTGGATAGAGGCTACTAAAAGGATAATAGATGATTTGGACTGTACCCTTGAGCAGAAATTGAAGGGTGTAGTCTCTTTGCTACACGATGAGGCCTATCAGTGTTGGTTGACTGTTGAGGAGGGCACTCAATCGGATCGTCTATCTTGGGAGTTCTTTAAGTCTGCTTTCCAAGAGAAGTATATGGGAGCCAGTTATATTGATGCTCGTAGGTGTGAGTTTCTAAACCTCACTCAGGGAGACCAATCACTGGCCGAGTATGAGGTCAAATTTCTAAGACTAAGCCGCTATGCGTGAGGTATGGTGGCATCTGTATATGAGAGATGTGTCTATTTTAAGGATGACCTTAGGGATAATCTGAGGGTGCTGATAGCTTTGCAGAGGGAGCGAGAGTTCCTTATTCTGGTAGAGAAGGCGAAGATCATCGAAGAGGTTAAGCGCGCTTAGCTCCAAAATAGAGATCATAAGAAAGGCAAGAACAAGAGGGATTCGGAGCCCTCGAGTTCAGTACAGAGGCCTAAGAAAAAGGCCAAGACTGATGGGCTAATTAAAGCTGGGCCCCCTGCTGCTCCTACTAGATTACAGCTGTGTGGAGATTATGGTAGACGCCATCAGGGCAAGTGTTAGGGGAGGACTGGGTGTGTTTGAGGTGTGGGTCATTAGAGCACCACATTCAGAAGTGTCCGCTGAGGGCCGATTAGGTGCAAGCTCCGGGTTTTGGTACTGTACAGCTGCAGAGGGTAGTTCAATAGCCACCTAGGGGTCGTGGTCATGCTAGGGGTGGTAACAGTATGGGCTATGGACAGAGGGAACCTAGCAAAGGTGCTGGACAGACTGAGGTGAGGCAACCTGCTCTTGTTTATACTGTTTATCCCCGAGAGGACAGAGATGCTCCAGACGTCATTATCGGTACGTTCTTAATTTATGATGTACCTTACTTTACTTTGATAGACATAGGTTCCATACATTCCTATGTAGCTAGCACTATGTCTGGAAACTTGGGGATTTTGGTTGAGAGTACTTCTAATGAGGTGATTGTAATGAGTCCATTGGGGCAATCGGTTCAGGTCAGTAAACTGTATAGAGATGTTCTGCTAGAGGTTCAAGGGTCAGTATTTCTGGCTAATCTGATGGAGCTATCATTTGGGGAGTTCGACCTGGTTCTGGGTATGGACTGATTGGTCAAGCACCATGTCAGTCTCGACTGTGCGACTAAGAGGGTCGTCTTGAGAACTGAGGAGGATATTGAGGTAGTCATGATTAGAAAACGTCAAAGTTATTTGGTTAATGTGATCTCTGCACTGGTGGCTAAGAAACTGGTTCATAAAGGATGTGAGGCTTTCTTGGCCTATATTAGTGTTTCCGTTTCTAAGGACTCTACTGTAAAGGACATCAGAACTGTAAGGGATTTTTCAGACGTCTTTCCTCAGCAGCTACCAGGTTTACCTCCGAATCAGGAAGTGGAATTTAGGATTGAGCTTCTTCCTGGTATAGCTCCAGTGTCTATCGCCCCCTACTGTTTGGCACTGAAGGAGTTTATAAAGCTAAGGCTCAACTGCGGGAACTTTTGGACCGTGGTTTCATCCATCCTAGTATGTCTCCATGGGGAGCATCGGTTCTATTTGTTAAGAAGAAGGATGGGACCATAAGGATGTGTATAGAATATCAGTAGTTGAACAAGCTAACCATTAAGAACAAGTATCCACTTTCGAGGATCGATGACTTATTGGATTAGTTCCGAGGGGCTTTTGTGTTTTCTAAGATTGATCTCCGTTCACGGTATCACTAGTTGAGGGTTAAAGAAGTGGATATATATAAGACTGCATTTAGGACTAGATAAAGGCATTACGAGTTCCTAGTTATGTCGTTTGGGTTGACGAATGCACCGACTAGATTTATGGATTTGATGAACCGAATGTTTCAACCCTATTTGGATCAGTTCGTTGTAGTTTTCATTGATGACATCTTGGTATACTCTAAGACTGAAGATGACCATGACGAGTATTTTAGAGTTGTGCTTCAGATTCTGCGTAAGAAGTAGCTCTATGCTAAATTTAGTAAGTGTGAGTTCTGGCTTTTTGAAGTGACTTTCTTGGGGCACGTAGTAGGGGTTCAAGTCAATCCTTGAAAGATTGAGGTTGTACTGGATTGGAAACAACCAAAGAATGTGTCAAAAATTCATAGTTTTCTGGGTTTAACAGGTTATTATCGGTGATTTTTGGAAGGTTTCTCACTGATTGCATCACCCTTAACTAAGTTGCTATGTAAGGGTGTTCTGTTTGTTTGGACTGATGTGCAATAGGAGAGCTTTGAGAAGCTCAAGACTATTCTGACTAAGGCTCCTGTTCTGATACAGCTTGAACTTGGAAAGGAGTTTGTGGTTTACAGTGATGCGTCGCATGTGGGTTTGGGTTGTGTTCTGATGCAGGATGGTAAGGTTGTGGCATATGCGTCTCATCAGTTCAAGACGCATGAAGCAAACTATCCGACGCATGATTTGGAATTGGCCATCGTAGCCTTTGCTTTGAAAATCTGGAGACACTATCTATACGGTGAGAGGTGTATTTTCTACACTGATCATAAAAGCTTTAAGTACCTTCTGACTCAGAAGGAGTTGAATCTTAGGCAGCGTAGATGGATTTATCTGCTTAAGGACTATGACTGTACTATTGAGTACCATCCTGGTAAGGCTAATGTGGTGGCTGATGCGTTGAGCCGTTGGGTGATGACTGATCTAAGAGGAATGTTCACTCGACTTAGTTTGTTCGACTACGAAAGTCTAGTGGCTATGCTACAGGTTAAACCGAATCGGATTGGATAGATTCAGGATGCGCAGTTAGAAGATGAATCATTTGGTCTTCGGTTTCGTCAGGTTGAGAGTTAAAGCACTACGGACTTTGGGCTAAATAATGATGAGGTACTCTATTTTCGTGGTCAGATTTGTATACCAAATGATACTGATCTAAGGCAGTTTATTCTGAGAGAGGCGCATAGTAGCCCTTATGCTATGCATTCCGATGGTAATAAGATGTAATGAGATCTTCTAGAACTGTACTGGTGGTCGGGGTTGAAATAGAAGCTTGCTGATTTTGTGGCACAATGTCTAACATGCAAGTAGGTTAAGGTTGAGCATCAGTTACCTTCAGGTTTGCTGCAGCTGGTTAAGATTCCACTATGGAAGTGGGAGCAAGTAACGATGGACTCGTTAGTGGGTTCCCCTTGACACCCACAAAGAAGGATTCTATTTGGGTCATCATGGATCAAATGACCAAGTCTGCGCACTTCATTCTGGTTAGGACCGACTATTCTCTTCAAAAGTTGGCGAAGCTCTACATTTCTAAGATAGTGAGACTACATGGGGTACCAGTTTCAATCATTTTGGATAGGGATCCTTGCATCACGTCTCAGTTATGGAAAGAGTTGCATCCTCAATACAAGGCTGGACTTCAGTACTGCGTTCCATCCTCAGATTGATGGTCAATTTGATAGAGTGATTCAGATACTGGAGGATATTTTGAGAAGTTGTGTGATTGATTTTCAAAGTAGTTGGGAGGATTACTTGCCGTTAGCCGAGTTCGCCTACAATAACAATTTCCAGTCGAGTATTTAGATGGCACCTTACAAAGCTCTATACGATTGTAAGTGTCGTACTCCTCTAAGTTGGACTGAGTTGGATGAACGACAGGTTCTGGGTCCTGAATTGGTTTTTGAGATTGAGGATAAGGTTCAACTGATTCGGGATCGTCTAAAGGCTACCTCTGATAGACAAAAGTCTTATTCTAATTTGAAGAGACATGAGATTGAGTATTCTGTAGGGGACTTTGTGTTTCTTAATGTCTCACCATAGAAGAAGGTTTTGCGGTTTGATCGCAAGGGCAAGTTGAGCCTTAGGTTTATTGGGCCTTACCGAATTCTGAAATGAGTGGGACTGGTCGTTTATCAGTTAAAGTTACCTTCAGAGCTAGACGGTATTCATGAAGTATTCCACATCTTGATGTTGAGGCGTTACCGCTCTGATCCTACTTATATTGTCCTTGTTAAGGAGATTGAGGTTAGGCCAGATTTGACCTTTGAGAATAAGCCAGTTCAGATTTTGGATCGTGATGTAAAGGTTCTCTGGGAAGAGTCTATTCCTTTAGTGAAGGTGCTGTGGTAGAACCATAGCATTGAGGAGGCCACATGGGAGCCTGAGGATGCGATGCATCAGTAGTATCCTCATCTGTTCTGATCAGGAAATTTTCGAGGTCGAAATTTTCTTTTAGGGGGTAAGTTGTAACGCTAAAAAATTCTTATTTTTGTTTTCTTAAAATGTGACAACTGTGTATCTGCTTCAGTGGTTAAGTGTTCTAGGTGTGTGTGTGAGGTCCCAATTTCAAGCCCTATCTTTGGCAAATTTTGGTATTTTTCTGACTTAAGCCTGATGCCTGTTCAGCGGGCTTTATAACAGCTCGTTTTTCGCTAAATTAGAATAGTAGTTTTAGGACCACGAATCCAAGGCTGAAAGATTATTTTAATATTATTTTTGGTGTTTACTGTATGTGATTATGTGTGAAAGTTTCGTGTGTAAATTTTATCGTTTAATAGCTCAATTTGAAAAAAAGGACTTAATCGTATAAAATGCAAAAGTAGCATGCTATAAGTTAAAAGTGCTAAATTGTTATGGCTTATTAAATGGGAGGTCCTTATGTTGTAATTAGACCAAGGACAGTGGTGATAGACATAAATGGCCTTGTATTATGTGTTTTGTAATGGTTTTAACTAATGTTAAATAAGTAATTTGGTAATTTAAGTTAACTAAACTAAAACAAATTGAATTATTATCATCATTTTATCCTTCCATAACCGAATATACAAAGAAAATAAAGCTTTGGAGAACATTTATGTGACAACCCGAATTAGGGCCTAATCGGAATAGTGGTTTCGTGACCACAAATCCGAGATAGAAATAATTGTTTTATAATTATTTTGGGGTTTATGATATGATTGCATGATTGTGTGAAAATTTCGTGATGAAATTCTATGCCTAAAGTGCTTAAATTGAAAGTAGGGACTAAATCGAATAAGTTGCAAAATTTGCATCCCGAAGTTTTAGTATGAAATTGTTTTGGAATATTAATTAGGAGGTCTTAAATAGCAATTTGACCAATTTTAAGTTCATGGACAAAATTAGGACATGGAAGGAATTTTTGAAAGTTTAGTAAGGAGGGCATTTTGGTCATTTGGATATTAAATGAAATAAAATGGGAAAAATAACACAAAATTGATCATCATCCTCCTTAGTTGCTGCCGAATTCTCCTCTCTCCATAGCTAGGGTTTCTTCAATTTTCAAGCTCCATAATCAAGAAAGACGCGAATTGATCTCGAGCAGGGAAGGAAAAGTTTTGGACTAAATTGCAAAATTTCCACATTTTGCACCAAGGTAAGTTTGTATGTAAATATTACAATAATTTCATGTACATTCTTATATTTCAGCCTATTATATAAACATACTAGCTGATGTTAAAATGTAAATCGACTATTGGAAAAATGGAAATAAATATAGAGAGAGATCCGGTTGAACATTGGAGAGATCGAATGAAATAGAGGGCGTAGCTAGGTCACATGTATGATGCTGAGTGCACATCATGTGTACAAGAAAGCTACGAGACACCTCAGTAGTAGCTAGGTCACATGCGTGATACGAGATGTATCCCATGTAGACAAGAGAGCTACGTGAAAGATAAATGTAGCTAGGTCGCATGCGTGATTCCAAGTGAAGGACACCATGTAGACAAGAGAGCTACGTGAAAGATAAATGTAGCTGGGTCGCATGCGTGATTCCAAGTGACGGACACCATGTAGACAAGAGAGCTACGAGACAAATCGGCTAGGTCGCATGAGTGGTACTAAGTGTTCACCATGTGTACAAGAGAGCCGAACTAAGCGAAGTATGATGGTGGGGAAATGTGTCTGAAACCATTAAATATCGAGGATTCATCCGAATTGTTCAACGGGATGGTTTTGTGGTGATATTGTGGTTTGGACCTACACTTATGGGGAATGAAAGGTGGTGAAAATGATTTGTGGTATATACAAATATAAGATAAAATGAGGTTAGCATAAAGAATTTGTGAAAGAGTGAAATTAGCATTAAAACTGTTTTTAGATGGTAGCAGTGACGTGATTTTGAAAAATCACCAAAAATAGGAGGAATATAATTAGAGGTTGAATGAGATGTGAAATTAAAGTTTAATGAGTCTAATTTCATATAAAAGAAACAGAGAAAGCAAAGGTATTCTATATTTTGAGATATTCACAATTGTATGTGACTCGCTCAGGATGAATACATGATCCCCTGTTCCAACTTTGAAAAATCATTAAAAATTGTACAAATCAAATTAAGAAATATAGTTTACATGCCTAAATTCCTTATTGAGACTAGTTTTAAATGAAACAGACATCAGGGTTGTTTGAATTGTGTACTGAGAGATATTCAATTCGTAGTGAACAGAGGTCAGATCAGTCGAGCTGTGTAACAGGGGATACTTTAACTAATAAACTGTACTAATCGGCTAAACCAAAAATTATAGAAAAAAATTAACAAAAATCTTTATGAGTCTAGATTCAGGGAAATTTTACGGATTTGAATTTCGAGTTTGGTAACTCGAGTTATGATTTATTTAGTGAATATGACGCAGCAGAGACAGCTTAATCAAGGTGGAATGAATAGTGAAGTTAAAGTAGATGTACTTGAATTGTTGTGTAAACATGTTAGATTTTTTTTTTAATTAGTATTTACATACTTACTTACTAAGCTATAAGCTTACTTTGTTTCTCTCTTTTGTCTTATAGTGTTCTTCGGCTTGCTCAGGAGTTAAGGATCGTGAAGATCTACCCGCACTATCATACTTTAGGGTATTTGAAATAAACGTTTTGAATTATGGCATGTATAGTAGGCTTAATTAATTTGTTATGTGTCATATTTGTCTAGGTTAAAATATTAGTTCTGATGCTCGACCAGATACTTTGTACAAGCCATTAAAGTGGGCTAATATTGTTCAAGACATATGTTATCGATGCACTATCAAATTGGATGACATATTTATATCTCGATTATGTTTAATGGTATGTGTTATGTTCGGTAATACCTTATATCACTGCTTCGTGACAGTAACGGGTAAGGGTGTTACATTTAGTGGTATCGAGCTATGGTTTAGTCGGTTCTCGGACTAATAAAGTGTGTGTAAAAGTCTAGCTATACATGCCATAAAAATATTGTGATGGTGTGGTGACTCGATTATTCTAAAGCGTGTTTTGTTTTAATATAGTAATGGATCCTGAAGGGCTGCGGTGATGATGTCTTAGTAATGCCGGCTCCGCACAAGGGACCGCGCTGTGGAAACTAGACACGAGACATTGAGACAAGGAGATGAGGCTCGGGATGCCTTTCTCCAAATGATGAACAATTGGTATCTTGAATTTATTCGAGCAAATCCAAATGCTCAACCTCCTCCACCCCTCCTATACCTCGGGCGATTCCTCAGTTGCTCAAGGTATAGATTTGGTAAGAATGAACAAGCCTCCGGTTGACAAGATTCAAAACAAGGGGCGAAGAGTTTAGAGCAAAGGTCGATGATGATCCCGAGAAAGCGAAATTCGGCTTGAAAATTCTACCGTGTATTTGATGAGCTCTCATGTACACCCGAGGAATGCTTAAAGTGTGTTTGTATCACTTTTGAGAGATTCGACACCACGGTGGAAGACTTTGGTTGCAGTGGTGCCAAAAGAAAAAGTTACTTGGGATTTCTTCGGGAAGAATTTAGAAAGAAATACATAAGTCGGCGATTTATTGATCAAAAGCGGAAGGAGTTCCTTGAATTGAAGCGGGGAAAATGTCTGTAGCGAGTATGAACGCGAATTTGTAAGACTCAACAAGTATGCCTGAGAATGTGTGTCCACCGAGGCCATTATGTGTAGAAGATTTGAAGATGGGCTGAATGAGGACATTAAAGTGCTTGTAGGAATTTTGGAGTTGAAAGAATTTGTAGTATTGGTTGATCGAGCTCTTAAAGTAGAAGAATTGAACAAAGAGAGAAGAAAAGGCGCTATTGAGGCCCGAGATGTCGAAAAAGACAGATAAGCAAGCCATTTCAATCTCAACCAAAGAGGTCCAAAGAGACAAACCCTCGAATGACAGTTTCAATTGGGGATTCACACAGAGATCGTGGTAGAGCATATTCGGGTCTAAAGCTCAAGCTACTTGATGTGGCAAGTGTGGGTAATGTGCGACCTAGAAAGCCCGAGTGTCGACAATGTGGCGAGCAACATTATGGTGAGTGTTGGGGGACCGAGCGAGCTTGTTTCAAGTCTTGGTTCTCATGAGCATTTTATTAGAGATTGTCCGGAAAAAGTTAAAGAAGAAAGATTTGAGTGTTAGATGAATACCACCGCTAGTAGAGGTAGACCACCGAGAAATCTTGGAGGTGGGACTAGTAGTAAAACTATGATGAAAGATTTAACGGCAAGATCGAAGCTAGAGCACTGCTAGAGCTTATGCTATACGTGCGAGAAGATGCATCATCTCCGATGTCATTCTTGGTACATTTTCTCTATGATACTATTGTTATTGCATTGATTGATCCGGGTCCACTCATTCCTATATTTGCATGAATTTAGTATCCAATAAAAAGTTGCTGTTGAATTTCTTGAGTTTACGATTAAAGTGTCGAACCCTTAGGCCAATATGTGCTAGTTGACAAGGTTTGCAAGAATTGCCCATTAATGATTCAAGGTCACTGCATTTTCCGGCCAACTTGATCTTGTTACCATTTGGTGAGTTTGACGTTATCTTGGGAATGGACCGTTAACATTGTATGATGCTAAGGTAGATTGTAAACAAAAGACACTAGAGTTGAAATGTGAAAATGGAGAAATTACGTGGGTTGAAACAGATGAATCAAATAAATTGCCTAAGGTGATTTCGCACATGTCTGCACGTAAATACATGAGAAAAGGGTGTGAAGCTTATCCGCTTATGTAATGAATATTGAGTTGCCCCAACTGAAATTTGAATCGATCTTAGATAGTCCGTGAGTTTCGGATGTATTTCCGAGGAATTGCAGGTTGCCTCGAGCGAGAGATAGATTTTGCTATTGATTTGTTGCCTGCATCTGCACCGATCTCGATTGCTCCATATAGAATGGCTCATTGAATTAAAAGAATTGAAGGCTCGATTGCAGGAGTTAACAGACAAGGGATTTGTGAGACCGAGTTTCTCTCCCTGGGTGCTCTGTATTATTCAGAAGAAGAAGGATGGTTCAATGAGACTTTGCATTGATTACCGTCGACAATAAGGTGACTATAAAGAACAAGTACCCATTGCCGAGGATTGATGATTTATTCGATCGGTTAAAGGGGCCACAGTGTTTTCAAAGATTGATTTGAGGTGCGGTTACTACCAAATGAGAGTTAAGGAGTCGACAAAATGAAAAGCGCCTTTAGGACAAGGTATGGACATTATGAGTTTCTTGTGATGCCTTTCGCTTAACAAATGCTCCAGCTATATTTATGGACTTAATGAATCGGATCTTGACCATATTTGGATAAGTTTGTAGTAGTGTTTATAGATGACATTTTAATTTATTCTCGAGATGAGTCCGAACATGCCGAACACTTGAGAACTATATTGCGAGATCTTGAGAGAAAAGAAACTGTTTGCCAAGTTTAGTAAAAGTGAGTTCTAGCTTCGTGAAGTCGGATTTTGGGGCATATAGTCTCGGTGATGGTATTGGTGGATCCAAGCAAGATTTCTGCGATCGTTGATTGGAAACCACCCAAGAATGTATCCGAGGTTAGAAGCTTTTAGGCTTAAGGGTATTATAGACGTTTTGTTGAAGGATTTTCAATGATTGCCTCTCCTATGACTAAGTTGTTGCAAAAGAATGTTAAGTTTGAATGGACTGATAAATGTCAACAAAGTTTTGAAAAGTTGAAAGCACGATTGATGAAGCACCAATTTTAGTACTGCCCGAGTCGGAAAGGAGTTCGTAATTTATAGTGATGCATCATTGATGGGCCTTGGATGTGTGTTGATGCAAGAGGGTAAAGTGGTAGCTTATGCTTGAGGCAGTTAAAACCGCATGAGAAGAACTATCCTACACATGATTTGGGCGGCATTGTTGTTTTTGCCTTGAAGATTTGGCGACATTATTTGTGCGGTGAAAATGCGAATTTTACTGATCACAAAAGTTTGAAGTACTTGATGAATCAAAAGGATCCGAATCTGACGGCGAAGATGGCTTGAATTATTAAAGGATTATGATTTAGTGATTGATTATCATCCGGAAAAGCAAATGTAGTTCTTGGCGCCTTGAGCGTGAAATTTCTCTTTACTTTGAGAGCCATGAACACGGGTTAGCATTGTCGATGATGGGTCAATCTTAGCAGAGATGAGAGCTAAACCGTTATTTCTCCAGTTGATTTGTGATGCTCAAAAGAATGATAGTGAGTTGCGGATCAAGAGAACTCAATGCGAATCGAGTTACGACTCGATTTTCGAGTTGGACCGGATGATTGTTTAATGTTTCGAGACAGGATATGTGTCTTTGAAAAACGATAAATTGATTGAGAAAATATTACATGAGGCGCACAATGGCATTTATCGGTTCATCCTGGTAGCACAAAATGTATAATGATTTAAAGAAGTGTATTGGTGGCGGTATGAAAAGGACATTTCGAATTTGTAACCAAGTGTTTGATCTGTCAACAAGTAAAAGTTGAACATCAAGTGCCTTGAGGATTACTTCAACGGTAATGGTGCTGAGTGGAAATGGGACAAGATTACCATGGATTTTGTAACCGGTTTGCCTTTAACTCCTAAAAAGAAGGATCTTTGTTTGGGTAGTGGTTGATAGATTAACAAAGTCAGCCCACTTTATACCAAGACGCACTGATTACTCACTTGATAAATTAGCCAAATTATATGTTTTTGAAATTGTGAAGTTGCACGAGTACCTATGTCTATAATATCGATAGAGATCCAAGATTTACCTCGAGATTTTGGAAAAAGTTACAAGAAGCTTTGGGTACAAAATTGAACTTTAGTACCGCATTTCATCCACAAACAGATGGTCAAGCAGAAAGAGTAATCCGGTACTCGAAGATATGCTTAGATCTTGTGTTTTAGAATTTGGAGGTAGTTGGGAGAAATATCTATCTTTGATTGAGTTTGCCTACAATAACAGCTTATCAATCAAGTATACAAATGGCACCGTCTGAAGCCTTGTATGGTCGTAAGTGTCGAACTCCTTTATATTGGACCGAGCTTAGTGAGAAGCAGATTCATGGAGTTGATCTAGTTAAAGAAACCAAGAGAAAATAAAAGTAATTCGGGATTGCTTGAAAGTCGCTTCAGATCGACAAAAGTCATATCTGATTTAAAAAGAAAAGAGATTGAATTTCGTGGGTGATAAAGTGTTCTTGAAGGTGTCACCATGGAAAAAGATTCGAGATTTAGTCGAAAAGGCAAGTTGAGTCCGCGTTTTATTGGGCGTCTGAGATTCTTGAGAATTGGACCGATGGCATATCGGTTGGCCTTACCGCAGAGTTAGAAAGAATTCATAACGTGTTTCATGTATCAATGTTGCGACGTTATCGTTCTGATCCTTCACATGTGATTTCCCCAACAGAAATTGAGATTCGATCGGATATGACCTATGAGGAGAAACCAATAAAGATTTTGGCTCGAGAGGTTAAACAGTTAAGAAATAAAAGTATAGCTTTAGTGAAAGTATTGTGGCACGGACATGGGATAGAAGAGGCTACGTGGGAACTGAGGAAGCTATGAGGAAACATACCCAAACCTCTTTCTCGGTAAGATTTTCGGGGACGAAAATCTCAAAAGGGGGGGAGAATTGTGACAACCCGAATTAGGGCCTAATCGGAATAGTGGTTTCGTGACCACAAATCCGAGATAGAAATAATTGTTTTATAATTATTTTGGGGTTTATGATATGATTGCATGATTGTGTGAAAATTTCGTGATGAAATTCTATGCCTAAAGTGCTTAAATTGAAAGTAGGGACTAAATCGAATAAGTTGCAAAATTTGCATCCCGAAGTTTTAGTATGAAATTGTTTTGGAATATTAATTAGGAGGTCTTAAATAGCAATTTGACCAATTTTAAGTTCATGGACAAAATTAGGACATGGAAGGAATTTTGAAAGTTTAGTAAGGAGGGCATTTTGGTCATTTGGATATTAAATGAAATAAAATGGGAAAAATAACACAAAATTGATCATCATCCTCCTTAGTTGCTGCGAATTCTCCTCTCTCCATAGCTAGGGTTTCTTCAATTTTCAAGCTCCATAATCAAGAAAGACGCGAATTGATCTCGAGCAGGGAAAAGAAAAAGTTTTGGACTAAATTGCAAAATTTCCACATTTTGCACCAAGGTAAGTTTGTATGTAAATATTACAATAATTTCATGTACATTCTTATATTTCAGCCTATTATATAAACATACTAGCTGATGTTAAAATGTAAATCGACTATTGGAAAAATGGAAATAAATATAGAGAGAGAGATCCGGTTGAACATTGAGAGATCGAATGAAATAGAGGGCGTAGCTAGGTCACATGTATGATCTTTGAGTGCACATCATGTGTACAAGAAAGCTACGAGACACCCTGTAGTAGCTAGGTCACATGCGTCATACGAGATGTATCCCATGTAGACAAGAGAGCTACGTGAAAGATAAATGTAGCTAGGTGCATGCGTGATTCCAAGTGAAGGACACCATGTAGACAAGAGAGCTACGTGAAAGATAAATGTAGCTGGGTGCATGCGTGATTCCAAGTGACGGACACCATGTAGACAAGAGAGCTACGAGACAAATCGGCTTGGTGCATGAGTGGTACTAAGTGTTCACCATGTGTACAAGAGAGCCGAACTAAGCGAAGTATGATGGTGGGCGTGTCTTTGAAACCATTAAATATCGAGGATTCATCCGAATTGTTCAACAGGATGGTTTTGTGGTGATATTGTGGTTTGGACCTACACTTATGGTGAATGAAAGGTGGTGAAAATGATTTGTGGTATATACAAATATAAGATAAAATGAGGTTAGCATAAAGAATTTGTGAAAGAGTGAAATTAGCATTAAAACTGTTTTTAGATGGTAGCAGTGACGTGATTTTGAAAAATCACCAAAAATAGGAGGAATATAATTAGAGGTTGAATGAGATGTGAAATTAAAGTTTAATGAGTCTACTTTCATATAAAAGAAACAGAGAAAGCAAAGGAATTCTATATTTTGAGATATTCACAATTGTATGTGACTAGCTCAGGATGAATACGTGATCCCCTGTTCCAACTTTGAAAAATCATTAAAATTGTACAAATCAAATTAAGAAATATAGTTTACATGCCTAAATTCCTTATTGAGACTAGTTTTAAATGAAACAGACATCAGGGTTGTTTGAATTGTGTACTGAGAGATATTCAATTCGTAGTGAACAGAGGTCAGATCAGTCGAGCTGTGTAACAGGGATACTTTAACTAATAAACTGTACTAATCAGCTGAACCAAAATTATAGAAAACAATTAGCAAAAATCTTTATGAGTCTAGACTCAGGGAAATTTCTGGATTTGAATTTCGAGTTTTGTAACTCGAGTTATGATTTATTTAGTGAATATGACGCAGAGAGACAGCTTAATCAAGGTGGAATGAATAGTGAAGTTAAAGTAGATGTACTTGAATTGTTGTGTAAACATGTTAGATTTTTTTTTAATTAGTATTTACATACTTACTTACTAAGCTATAAGCTTACTTTGTTTCTCTCTTTTGTCTTATAGTGTTCTTGACTTGCTCGGGAGTTAAGGATCGTGAAGATCTACCGCACTATCATACTTTAGGGTATTTGAAATAAACGTTTTGAATTATGGCATGTATAGTAGGCTTAATTAATTTGTTACGTGTCATATTTGTCTAGGTTAAAATATTAGTTCTGATACTCGACCGGATACTTTGTACAAGCCATTAAAGTGGGCTAATATTGTTCAAGACATATGTTATACGATGCACTATCAAATTGGATGACATATTTATATCTCGATTATGTTTAATGGTATGTGTTATGTTACGGTAATACCTTATATCCTATTAAATGACGGTAACGGGTAAGGGTGTTACATTTAGTGGTATCGAGCTATGGTTTAGTCGGTTCTCGGACTAATAAAGTGTGTGTAAAAGTCTAGCTATACATGCCATAAAAATATTGTGATAGTGTGGTGACTCTGATTATTCTAAAGCGTGTTTTGTTTTAATATAGTAATGGATCTGAAGGAACTGCGGTGATGATCTTTAGTAATGTCATGGCTCCCGCACAAGGGACCGCGCCTATGGAAAATAGACTGAGACATTGAGACAAGGAGATGAGGCTCGGGATGCCTTTCTCCAAATGATGAACAATTGGTATCTTGAATTTATTCGAGCAAATCCAAATGCTCAACCTCCTCCACCCCTCCTATACCTCGAGACGATTCTGTAGTCTGCTCAAGGTATAGATTTGGTAAGAATGAACAAGCCTCCGGTTGACAAGATTGAAAACAAAGGGGAAGAGTTTAGAGCAAAGGTCGATGATGATCCGAGAAAGCGGAATTACGGCTTGAAAATTCTACCGTGTATTTGATGAGCTCTCATGTACACCGAGGAATGCTTAAAGTGTCTTTGTATCACTTTTGAGAGATTGACTTACCACGGTGGAAGACTTTGGTTGCAGTGGTGCAAAAGAAAAAGTTACATGGGATTTCTTCGGGAAGAATTTAGAAAGAAATACATAAGTCGTGATTTATTGATCAAAACGGAAGGAGTTCCTTGAATTGAAGCGAGGGAAAATGTCGTAGCAGAGTATGAAGCGAATTTGTAAGACTCAAACAAGTATGCCCGAGAATGTGTGTCCACCGAGGCCATTATGTGTAGAAGATTTGAAGATGGGCTGAATGAGGACATTAAAGTGCTTGTAGGAATTTTGGAGTTGAAAGAATTTGTAGTATTGGTTGATCGAGCTCTTAAAGTAGAAGAATTGAACAAAGAAAGAAGAAAAGGCGCTATTGAGGCCCGAGATGTCGAAAAAGACAGATAAGCAAGCCATTTCAATCTCAACCAAAGAGGTCCAAAGAGACAAACCCTCGAATGACGGTTTCAATTGGGGATTCACACGAGAGATCGTGGTAGAGCATATTCGGGTCTAAAGCTCAAGCTACTTGTGGCAAGTGTGGGTAATGTGCGACCTAGAAAGCCCGAGTGTCAACAATGTGGCGAGCAACATTATGGTGAGTGTTGGGGGACCGAGCGAGCTTGTTTCAGTCTTGGTTCTCATGAGCATTTTATTAGAGATTGTCCGGAGAAAGTTAAAGAAGAAAGATTTGAGTGTTAGCGAATACCACCGCTAGTAGAGGTAGACCACCGAGAAATCTGGAGGTGGGACTAGTAGTAAAGCGTGATGAAAGATTTAACGGCAAGATCGAAGCTAGAGCACTGCTAGAGCTTATGCTATACGTGCGAGAAGATGCATCATCTCCGATGTCATTCTTGGTACATTTTCTCTATGATACTATTGTTATTGCATTGATTGATCCGGGTCCACTCATTCCTATATTTGCATGAATTTAGTATCCAATAAAAAGTTGCTGTTGAATTTATTGAGTTTACGATTAAAGTGTCGAACCCTTAGGCCAATATGTGCTAGTTGACAAGGTTTGCAAGAATTGCCCATTAATGATTCAAGGTCCTTTGTTTTCCGGCCAACTTGATGTGTTACCATTTGGTGAGTTTGACGTTATCTTGGGAATGGGTGGTTAACATTGTATGATGCTAAGGTAGATTGTAAACAAAAGACACTAGAGTTGAAATGTGAAAATGGAGAAATTACGTGGGTTGAAACAGATGAATCAAATAAATTGCCTAAGGTGATTTCGCACATGTCCGCGCGAAATACATGAGAAAAGGGTGTGAAGCTTATCCGCTTATGTAATGAATATTGAGTTGCCCCAACTGAAATTTGAATCAGTCTTAGATAGTCCGTGAGTTTCAGATGTATTTCTGAGGAATTGCACAGGTTGCCTCCGAACGAGAGATAGATTTTGCTATTGATTTGTTGCTTGCATCTTGCACCGATCTCGATTGCTCCATATAGAATGGCTCAAATGAATTAAAAGAATTGAAGGCTCGATTCGGGAGTTAACGGACAAGGGATTTGTGAGACCGAAGTTTCTCTCCCTGGGTGCTCTGTATTATTCAGAAGAAGAAGGATGGTTCAATGAGACTTTGCATTGATTACCGTCGACTTAATAAGGTGACTATAAAGAACAAGTACCCATTGCCGAGGATTGATGATTTATTCGATCGGTTAAAGGGGCCACGGTGTTTTCAAAGATTGATTTGAGGTGCGGTTACTACCGGTGAGAGTTAAGGAGTCGAGATGCTAAAAGCGCCTTTAGGACAAGGTATGGACATTATGAGTTTCTTGTGATGCCTTTCGACAACAAATGCTCCACTATATTTATGGACTTAATGAATCGGATCTTGACCATATTTGGATAAGTTTGTAGTAGTGTTTATAGATGACATTTTAATTTATTCTCGAGATGAGTCGAACATGCGAACACTTGAGAACTATATTGCAGATCTTGAGAGAAAAGAAAGCTGTTTGCCAAGTTTAGTAAAAGTGAGTTCTAGCTTCGTGAAGTCGGATTTTGGGGCATATAGTCTCGGTGATGGTATTGGTGGATCCAAGCAAGATTTCTGCGATCGTTGATTGGAAACCACCCAAGAATGTATCCGAGGTTAGAAGCTTTTAGGCTTAGCCGGGTATTATAGACGTTTTGTTGAAGGATTTTCAATGATTGCCTCTCCTATGACTAAGTTGTTGCAAAAGAATGTTAAGTTTGAATGGATGATAAATGTCAACAAAGTTTTGAAAAGTTGAAAGCACGATTGATGAAGCACCAATTTTAGTACTGCCCGAGTCGGGAAAGGAGTTCGTAATTTATAGTGATGCATCATTGATGGGCCTTGGATGTGTGTTGATGCAAGAGGGTAAAGTGGTAGCTTATGCTTGAGGCAGTTAAAACCGCATGAGAAGAACTATCCTACACATGATTTGGGCGGCATTGTTGTTTTTGCCTTGAAGATTTGGCGACATTATTTGTACGGTGAAAAATGCGAATTTTACCGATCACAAAAGTTTGAAGTACTTGATGAATCAAAAGGATCTGAATCTGCGGACGGCGAAGATGGCTTGAATTATTAAAGGATTATGATTTAGTGATTGATTATCATCCGGAAAGGCAAATGTAGTTCTTGGCGCCTTGAGCAGAAATTTCTTTTTACTTTGAGAGCCATGAACACGGGTTAGCATTGTCGATGATGGGTCAATCTTAGCGAGATGAGAGCTAAACCGTTATTTCTCCGATTGATTTGTGATGCTCAAAAGAATGATAGTGAGTTGCGGATCAAGAGAACTCAATGCGAATCGAGTTACGACTTCGATTTTCGAGTTGGACGGATGATTGTTTAATGTTTGAGACGGGATATGTGTGCTGAAAAGCGATAAATTGATTCGAAAATATTACATGAGGCGCACAATGGTCTGTTTATCGTTCATCTGGTAGCACAAAATGTATAATGATTTAAAGAAAGTCATATTGGTGGCGGTATGAAAAGGGACATTTCGAATTTGTAACCAAGTGTTTGATCATCAACAAGTAAAAGTGAACATCAAGTGCCTTCGTGATTACTTCAACCGGTAATGGTGCACGAGTGGAAATGGGACAAGATTACCATGGATTTTGTAACCGGTTTGCCTTTAACTCCTAAAAAGAAGGATCTGTGTTTGGGTAGTGGTTGATAGATTAACAAAGTCAGCCCACTTTATACCGATGCGTCTGATTACTCACTTGATAAATTAGCCAAATTATATGTTCTTTGTAATTGTGAAGTTGCACGGAGTACCTATGTCTATAATATCGGATAGAGATCCAAGATTTACCTCGAGATTTTGGAAAAAGTTACAAGAAGCTTTGGGTACAAAATTGAACTTTAGTACCGCATTTCATCCACAAGCAGATGGTCAAAGCGAGAAAGAGTAATCCGGTACTCGAAGATATGCTTAGATCTTGTGTTTTAGAATTTGGAGGTAGTTGGGAGAAATATCTATCTTTGATTGAGTTTGCCTACAATAACAGCTTATCAATCAAGTATACAAATGGCACCGTCTGAAGCCTTGTATGGTCGTAAGTGTCGAACTCCTTTATATTGGACCGAGCTTAGTGAGAAGCAGATTCATGGAGTTGATCTAGTTAAAGAAACCAAGAGAAAATAAAAGTAATTCGGGATTGCTTGAAAGTCGCTTCAGATCGACAAAAGTCATATCTGATTTAAAAGAAAAGAGATTGAATTTCGGTGGGTGATAAAGTGTTCTTGAAGGTGTCACCATGGAAAAAGATTCGAGATTTAGTCGAAAAGGCAAGTTGAGTCCGCGTTTTATTGGGCGTCTGAGATTCTTGAGAGAATTGGACCGATGGCATATCGGTTGGCCTTACCGGCAGAGTTAGAAAGAATTCATAACGTGTTTCATGTATCAATGTTGCGACGTTATCGTTCGATCCTTCACATGTGATTTCCCAATGAAATTGAGATTCGATCGGATATGACCTATGAGGAGAAACCAATAAAGATTTTGGCTCGAGAGGTTAAGCAGTTAAGAAATAAAAGTATAGCTTTAGTGAAAGTATTGTGGCACAGACATGGGATAGAAGAGGCTACGTGGGAACTGAGGAAGCTATGAGGAAGCAGTACCCAAACCTCTTTCTAGGTAAGATTTTCGGGGACGAAAATCTCAAAAGGGGGAGAATTGTGACAACCCGAATTAGGGCCTAATCGAATAGTGGTTTCGTGACCACAAATCCGAGATAGAAATAATTGTTTTATAATTATTTTGGGGTTTATGATATGATTGCATGATTGTGTGAAAATTTCGTGATGAAATTCTATGCCTAAAGTGCTTAAATTGAAAGTAGGGACTAAATCGAATAAGTTGCAAAATTTGCATCCCGAAGTTTTAGTATGAAATTGTTTTGGAATATTAATTAGGAGGTCTTAAATAGCAATTTGACCAATTTTAAGTTCATGGACAAAATTAGGACATGGAAGGAATTTTTGAAAGTTTAGTAAGGAGGGCATTTTGGTCATTTGGATATTAAATGAAATAAAATGGGAAAAATAACACAAAATTGATCATCATCCTCCTTAGTTGCTGCCGAATTCTCCTCTCTCCATAGCTAGGGTTTCTTCAATTTTCAAGCTCCATAATCAAGAAAGACGCGAATTGATCTCGAGCAGGGAAAGAAAAAGTTTTGGACTAAATTGCAAAATTTCCACATTTTGCACCAAGGTAAGTTTGTATGTAAATATTACAATAATTTCATGTACATTCTTATATTTCAGCCTATTATATAAACATACTAGCTGATGTTAAAATGTAAATCGACTATTGGAAAAATGGAAATAAATATAGAGAGAGATCCGGTTGAACATTGGAGAGATCGAATGAAATAGAGGGCGTAGCTAGGTCACATGTATGATGCTGAGTGCACATCATGTTTACAAGAAAGCTATGAGACACCTCAGTAGTAGCTAGGTCACATGCGTGATACGAGATGTATCCCATGTAGACAAGAGAGCTACGTGAAAGATAAATGTAGCTAGGTCGCATGCGTGATTCCAAGTGAAGGACACCATGTAGACAAGAGAGCTACGTGAAAGATAAATGTAGCTGGGTGCATGCGTGATTCCAAGTGACGGACACCATGTAGACAAGAGAGCTACGAGACAAATCGGCTTGGTCGCATGAGTGGTACTAAGTGTTCACCATGTGTACAAGAGAGCCGAACTAAGCGAAGTATGATGGTGGGGGTGTCTTTGAAACCATTAAATATCGAGGATTCATCCGAATTGTTCAACGGGATGGTTTTGTGGTGATATTGTGGTTTGGACCTACACTTATGGTGAATGAAAGGTGGTGAAAATGATTTGTGGTATATACAAATATAAGATAAAATGAGGTTAGCATAAAGAATTTGTGAAAGAGTGAAATTAGCATTAAAACTGTTTTTAGATGGTAGCAGTGACGTGATTTTGAAAAATCACCAAAAATAGGAGGAATATAATTAAAGGTTGAATGAGATGTGAAATTAAAGTTTAATGAGTCTACTTTCATATAAAAGAAACAGAGAAAGCAAAGGAATTCTATATTTTGAGATATTCACAATTGTATGTGACTAGCTCAGGATGAATACGTGATCCCCTGTTCCAACTTTGAAAAATCATTAAAAATTGTACAAATCAAATTAAGAAATATAGTTTACATGCCTAAATTCCTTATTGAGACTAGTTTTAAATGAAACAGACATCAGGGTTGTTTGAATTGTGTACTGAGAGATATTCAATTCGTAGTGAACAGAGGTCAGATCAGTCGAGCTGTGTAACAGGGGATACTTTAACTAATAAACTGTACTAATCGGCTGAACCAAAAATTATAGAAAACAATTAGCAAAAATCTTTATGAGTCTAGATTCAGGGAAATTTTACGGATTTGAATTTCGAGTTTTGTAACTCGAGTTATGATTTATTTAGTGAATATGACGCAGCAGAGACAGCTTAATCAAGGTGGAATGAATAGTGAAGTTAAAGTAGATGTACTTGAATTGTTGTGTAAACATGTTAGATTTTTTTTTTTAATTAGTATTTACATACTTACTTACTAAGCTATAAGCTTACTTTGTTTCTCTCTTTTGTCTTATAGTGTTCTTCGGCTTGCTCAGGAGTTAAGGATCGTGAAGATCTACCCGCACTATCATACTTTAGGGTATTTGAAATAAACGTTTTGAATTATGGCATGTATAGTAGGCTTAATTAATTTGTTACGTGTCATATTTGTCTAGGTTAAAATATTAGTTCTGATTTCGACCGGATACTTTGTACAAGCCATTAAAGTGGGCTAATATTGTTCAAGACATATGTTATCGATGCACTATCAAATTGGATGACATATTTATATCTCGATTATGTTTAATGGTATGTGTTATGTTACGGTAATACCTTATATCCTATTAAATGATTGATAGCAGGTAAGGGTGTTACATTTAGTGGTATCGAGCTATGGTTTAGTCAGTTCTCGGACTAATAAAGTGTGTGTAAAAGTCTAGCTATACATGCCATAAAAATATTGTGATAGTGTGGTGACTCTGATTATTCTAAATTGTGTTTTGTTTTAATATAGTAATGGATCCTGAAGGGCTATGGTGATGATGTTTTAGTAATGTCGCCGGCTCCCGCACAAGGGACCGCTACTGTGGAAAGTAGACTGAGACATTGAGACAAGGAGATGAGGCTCGGGATGCCTTTCTCCAAATGATGAACAATTGGTATCTTGAATTTATTCGAGCAAATCCAAATGCTCAACCTCCTCCACCCCTCCTATACCTCGGGCGATTCCTCAGGCTGCTCAAGGTATAGATTTGGTAAGAATGAACAAGCCTCCGGTTGACAAGATTCGAAAACAAGGGGCGAAGAGTTTAGAGCAAAGGTCGATGATGATCTGAGAAAGCGGAATTCGGCTTGAAAATTCTACCCGTGTATTTGATGAGCTCTCATGTACACCGAGGAATGCTTAAAGTGTGTTGTATCACTTTTGAGAGATTCGACTTACCAGCGGTGGAAGACTTTGGTTGCAGTGGTGCCAAAAGAAAAAGTTACATGGGATTTCTTCGGGAAGAATTTAGAAAGAAATACATAAGTCGCGATTTATTGATCAAAAGCGGAAGGAGTTCCTTGAATTGAAGCGGGGAAAATGTGCATAGCGAGTATGAGCGAATTTGTAAGACTCGACAAGTATGCCTGAGAATGTGTGTCCACCGAGGCCATTATGTGTAGAAGATTTGAAGATGGGCTGAATGAGGACATTAAAGTGCTTGTAGGAATTTTGGAGTTGAAAGAATTTGTAGTATTGGTTGATCGAGCTCTTAAAACAGAAGAATTGAACAAAGAAAGAAGAAAAGCGCTATTGAGGCCGAGATGTCGAGAAAAAGACAGATAAGCAAGCCATTTCAATCTCAACCAAAGAGGTCCAAAGAGACAAACCCTCGAATGCGGTTTCAATTGGGGATTCACACAGAGATCGTGGTAGAGCATATTCGGGTCTAAAGCTCAAGCTACTTGGTGGCAAGTGTGGGTAATGTGCGACCTAGAAAGCCGAAAGTGTCGACAATGTGGCGAGCAACATTATGGTGAGTGTTGGGGGACCGAGCGAGCTTGTTTCAAAGTCTTGTTCTCGCGAGCATTTTATTAGAGATTGTCAGGAGAAAGTTAAAGAAGAAAGATTTGAGTGTTAGATGAATACCACCGCTAGTAGAGGTAGACCACCGAGAAATCTGGAGGTGGGACTAGTAGTAAAACTGTGATGAAAGATTTAACGGCAAGATCGAAGCTAGAGCACCTGCTAGAGCTTATGCTATCGTGCCGAGAAGATGCATCATCTCCGATGTCATTCTTGGTACATTTTCTCTCTATGATACTATTGTTATTGCATTGATTGATCCGGGTCCACTCATTCCTATATTTGCATGAATTTAGTATCCAATAAAAAGTTGCTGTTGAATTTCTTGAGTTTACGATTAAAGTGTCGAACCCTTAGGCCAATATGTGCTAGTTGACAAGGTTTGCAAGAATTGCCCATTAATGATTCAAGGTCACTTTTTTTAAGCCAACTTGATGTGTTACCATTTGGTGAGTTTGGCGTTATCTTGGGAATGGGTGGTTAACATTGTATGATGCTAAGGTAGATTGTAAACAAAAGACACTAGAGTTGAAATGTGAAAATGGAGAAATTACGTGGGTTGAAACAGATGAATCAAATAAATTGCCTATGGTGATTTCGCACATGTCTGCATGTAAATACATGAGAAAAGGGTGTGAAGCTTATAAAGCTTATGTAATGAATATTGAGTTGCCCCAACCGAAATTTGAATCGTGCCGATAGTCTGTGAGTTTCCAGATGTATTTCCTGAGGAATTGCCTGGGTTGCCTCCGAACAGAGAGATAGATTTTGCTATTGATTTGTTGCCGGGTATTGCACCGATCTCGATTGCTCCATATAGAATGGCTCGATGAATTAAAAGAATTGAAGGCTCGATTGCAGGAGTTAACAGACAAAGGATTTGTGAGACCGAGTTTCTCTCCCTGGGTGCTCTGTATTATTCAGAAGAAGAAGGATGGTTCAATGAGACTTTGCATTGATTACCGTCGACAATAAGGTGACTATAAAGAACAAGTACCCATTGCCAAGGATTGATGATTTATTCGATCAGTTAAAGGGGGCCACAGTGTTTTCAAAGATTGATTTGAGGTCTAGTTACTACCAGCTGAGAGTTAAGGAGTCGGATGTGAAAAGCGCCTTTAGGACAAGGTATGGACATTATGAGTTTCTTGTGATGCCTTTCGACAACAAATGCTCCAGCTATATTTATGGACTTAATGAATCGGATCTTGACCATATTTGGATAAGTTTGTAGTAGTGTTTATAGATGACATTTTAATTTATTCTCGAGATGAGTGCGAACATGCCGAACACTTGAGAACTATATTGAGATCTTGAGAGAAAAGAAGCTGTTTGCCAAGTTTAGTAAAGAGAGTTACGGCCGTGAAGTCGGATTTTTGGGGCATATAGTCTCGGTGATGGTATTGGTGGATCCAAGCAAGATTTCGCGATCGTTGATTGGAAACCACCCAAGAATGTATCCGAGGTTAGAAGCTTTTAGGCTTAGCGGGTATTATAGACGTTTTGTTGAAGGATTTTCAATGATTGCCTCTCCTATGACTAAGTTGTTGCAAAAGAATGTTAAGTTTGAATGGACTGATAAATGTCAACAAAGTTTTGAAAAGTTGAAAGCACGATTGATGAAGCACCAATTTTAGTACTGCCCGAGTCGGAAAGGAGTTCAGTAATTTATAGTGATGCATCATTGATGGGCCTTGGATGTGTGTTGATGCAAGAGGGTAAAGTGGTAGCTTATGCTTGAGACAGTTAAAACCGCATGAGAAGAACTATCCTACACATGATTTGGGCGGCATTGTTGTTTTTGCCTTGAAGATTTGGCGACATTATTTGTGCGGTGAAAAATGCCGAATTTTTACCGATCACAAAAGTTTGAAGTACTTGATGAATCAAAAGGATCTGAATCTGCGGACGGCGAAGATGGCTTGAATTATTAAAGGATTATGATTTAGTGATTGATTATCATCCGGAAAAGCAAATGTAATTCTTGGCGCTTGAAGCAGAAATTTCTTTTTACTTTGAGAGCCATGAACACGGGGTTAGCATTGTCTGATGATGGGTCAATCTTAGCAGAGATGAGAGCTAAACCGTTATTTCTCCAGTTGATTTGTGATGCTCAAAAGAATGATAGTGAGTTGCGGATCAAGAGAACTCAATGCGAATCAGGTTACGACTCAGATTTTCGAGTTGGACGGATGATTGTTTAATGTTTGAGACAGGATATGTGTGCTTGAAAAACGATAAATTGATTCAGAAAATATTACATGAGGCGCACAATGGCTGTTTATCAGTTCATCCTGGTAGCACAGAAATTTTGTGTAATTTGCAATTTTGTGAAATAAGGACTAAATTGTAAGAAATGTGAAAGTTTAGGGCTAAAGTGTAAAAATGCCTAAATATGTGTTTATGGATGAAATTGAATGTATTGATGAATAAAAGTTTTAATTTTGAATGTATATAGATCAAGAATGAAAGAAATCAGATTTAGATCAGGGGAAAACGAAAGTTATCGAATAGTTGACCCCGTCCATTTATTTCGACTACAAGGTAAGTTCATATGCAAATTCATGCTTTTAAATTGAATTAGATATGTGTTATTTGTCATTGAATTACAATAAGTATAAACGAGCAACTACGAACAAGAATTGACAGAGTTACGATATCTGAAAGTCCCGTACAAACCTTAGGAATAGTATAGGATATGAATGTCATGACATTAGGTTATCGAGATGTGATTACATGTGAGACCATGTCTGGGACATTGGCATTGTATTGAGATTACGTGTAAGACCATGTCCGAGACATTAGCATTGTTAATTGATTACGTGTACGGCTCTGTCTGGGATAGTGGCATCAATATGTGATAACATGTAAGACCATATCTGGGATATGGCATTGTACGAGCTTATATGATTTCCGAGTATCCTTAACGATTCCAAATGGTTCAACGAGCAATGACAATTCAAGAAAGAATGTGTTAATGAGTTAAACGACTCAGGTACGTATAAAGTTTATACGAGTATTGAAAAATGAAGTAACTGATGAATTACATGAGAAAATGAATATGTATTCAAAGAGAAAGGTTTGAGTATATATTTATGTTTACTTGTACTTGGCCTAGTAATGGAAATGTGGTTATTTATATGATAGCTTTATTTGTATATGGCTTACTAAGCTTTTAAAGCTTATTTTGTGTGTTTTTTCCATGTTTTATAGATTATCGAAGCTAGCTTGGACTTAAGGATCGTCAGGAATACGTCATCGCACTATTGATCATCTCGTTGGTATTTTTGGAAGTTTTGTATATGTTGGTATATGGCATGTATAGGCTAGTGTCATCTTGATATGTTTTGAGTTATGATTTTGGCCATGTGATTTGGCTTGTAAATTTGGTATATGGCTATTTAAGTTGGCTTGAATTATATTCTTGATAATGGTACATGTGATGTATATAATGTTCTAAGTGTTGGCTTGTTTTGGTATGTGTGCCATTTATTTGGTTAGTTGGTAATTGATGTACTAATACTTGGAAATTGGCATATTGTGGTTTGATTTGAAATTTTAACATGGTAAGTTATGTGACTTGAAATAGAGGATATGTTAATGAGTTGATACATTTGGAAGTTAGATAAGTTGTGAAGATTTTGGCATAATGATTTAGTATGTTTTGAATGTGAAATTGAGTAATTGAAATGGTTTGTAATAGATGGTATGATATGTGTGTGAATTGGCATGTTTTGGCTGCCTATATATGTTTAGAAATGATGCAATTTGATATGGATTAGGTATGCTTGAGGAGGGTGAGAAATGTGACTTAAACCAAGTCTATTTTCACTCCACATGGTTGAGCACACGGGTGTGTGGCTCGACCATGTGTGACTCATGGCCATGTCCCCTAGGGTACCCTTCGATTTAAAGTCAGTATACCCTACAGTTTTGACACAGCCTAGACACAGGCGTGTCTACTGGCCGTGTGTAGCACACGGGCTGGCACATGGGCGTGTGGTCAGCCGTGTGACCCAAGTCAGTAACTCCCTTAGATTTCACACAACCTGGCACACAGGAGTGTCCTCAACCATGTGGTACAAGTTAGTATGTATGCCCTGTTTTCACACGGCCTGCACCACGAGCGTGTCTGGTGACACGACCTATTCACACGAGCGTGTGACATATGATTTTATGAAATTTTTCTAAATGTTTGGAAATTTTTATATGTGATTGTTTTAGTCCCAAACCACTCTTAAGCATGTTTTAAGGTCTCGTAGAACCTTATAAGGGACAGTGTGAATGTTGGTGAAAAATAATAAATGCATTAATGTATTTGAATGATGTGCATTATTCTATAATGCCTCGTACCCTATTTTGGCAACGAATACGGGTTAGGGGTGTTACAGGCTTAAAATAAATTAATTGTAGAAACATATCAGAATGGGCTTACTAGTCTGGTGGTTAGGAGGAGTGTTGGTTTGTTGGAGGTTCTCGGTTCGAATCCTTATGCGAGTAAGGGAGTTTATTTTTGTTCAACTTTGCGTAGGAGTTCCAGTGGTAGTACGATTTTGAGTAGTGGGTGGTTGAGGATGAGTGATTATAGGGGATTAATCAAAAGTAGTTTTTATCTTTTGTTTCAAAAGAAAAAAAATCTTGTTTTTCTCTCCTCCTGAAATTCTGCTAAGAATTTTTGAAGTTCTTTCTTTCCCTCTATCATTTTTCTTCTTTTTCTTTTTCAAACACAGTATTTTTTCTCTTTTCGTTAATCGTTTTGGCAAAAATCGTGTGTTCTTATTGCAGGAGTTTGGATTGTACTTCTCGTTGGTAAGTGGTAGTAAGCTCTGCTGAGGAGGAAGCCTCTGTGTACTCCTTTAAGCCTTGTCAAATCCTCTGTTAATTTTGTGCTTGTGTTTTAACAGCAGCAAATCCAATGAATAGGGGTTTCTTTCGTGTGGAATCATGATCGAATCGTCGAGCTAATTGAGTAAGTGTTGGATTTCGGTGTTGGTTTTGTAGTTTCCTTTAGTCGCTAATTAAGTCTGACTCTAAGCATTGGGTTATCGATTTTTAGGTTTTGGAAGGCTCGAGAGTGTTTTCGCTACAAAAAAGTACCAGGTGTATACCTGTAACATAGAAAAATGAGATTTGGTAAAAGCCGAAAAAGCCCACTGTCGACACTACACGGGTGTATGGTCGCCCGTGTGGTAGGCCGTGTGCGACAACACGACCGTGTGATTGACAAAGGCCAGGCCATGCACAAGACACAGTCGTGTGATGGCCAGGGTGTGGCCGTGTGGGCCACATGGGCGTGTGGGATTTGGGCTAGTCCGTGTGATCCACACAAGCTAAAACCAACCTAGGTGTGTGAACCCACACAGGCAAACCACTTGGGCTTGTGGGCCCATTTAGCTAAAATATTTCCTAGGGTTGCCTGGGTCGCCCAAGTCGACTATGAACCTACTGTAAGGTTGGTAAGCGTTACTTAAACCCTAAATTGTGTAATCTGAGCATACAATGTATGTATTGAGCATGTTAAATTTTTGCATGTTTATTGATCTGTATGTATGACTGATAACTGAATAATAGCATGTAAGCATGCATTTTTGTATATCTGCATTGAGCATGTTTAGTTGCATCTGCATTAAGGTGGTGTAACACCCCTAACCCACATCCGACACCTGAATAGGGTTACGAGGCATTACCAAACAGTTCATCTCATTCACATAAGTTTATACATTCATAATCAAAATCCATTCACAATGTCCCTAATAAGGCTTTATGAGACCTTAAAACATGCTTAAGAATGGTTCGAGACTAAACTGATCACCTATACAAATTTTCGAACACTTAGAAAAATTTTACATTCATAGGTCACATGCTCGTGTAAACAGGCCGTGTGCCTCGCACGACTACAGGACATGCCCGTGTCCTAGGCCATGTGAAAATAGAGCATACATACTGACTTGCACCACATGACTAGAGACACGCTCGTGTGCCTTGACCGTGGGAAAACTAGAGGGGTTCCTGACTTGGGTCACACGGTCAACCACACGCCCATGTGTCTATCCCGTGTACCCTTCGACATCAGGCTGTGTGCCTCACTCGGTCATCAGACATGCCCGTGTATCTAATCCGTGCTCGAGACTGACTTAAATTCGTAGGGCTACCCGAAGAGACACACGGCTGTGTAACATAGCCATGTGTCGCATACGGTTGAGACACAGGCCTGTGTCTCTGCCCGTGTGGACAAAAATAGGCCATTTGAAAAGCCAATTTGCCAACCTTTTCTCATGCATACGTAGCTACCAAATTGTATCATTTCAACCCATATATAAGCAACCAAAACATGCTATTCCAAACACATAACAAGCTATCTATCATCATCCAATTCAACTACTAAGTTACATATACAAATATACCAAAACAAGCCAACATATAAGGCATTATAAGCATCACATAAACTACTTATCAAGCACATAACTTAAGCCAACTTAAATGGTTAAAGCATACCTACATCTACATCATTAACAAGCCAAAATCACATGGCTAACATCATAACCCAAGATATACCAAAATGACACTAGCCTATACATGCCATATACCATATATACAAAACTTCAAAAGTACCAACAAGTTGATTCAATAGTGTGATGATGGTTCCCGATGATTACCGATGTCTGAGCTAGCTTTGATACTCTATAAAACAAAGACAAATATCACACAGTAAGCTTCATAGCTTAGTAAGTTCATACCAAATATACTCAAAAGTTTATATAATACAAAACATCAATTAATAAACACTTAGTATTTCTTATATCATCATTCAATTCTAATCCACCACCATTTAACATGTATATACAAATTCATCAAGCTTCATACACATAGTATTAACTATCACATAGGCATCATACATACCTGAACTTTCCCGTATTTATTTATTTCATTCTCACCTTTTTGTTCAATACATTAATTCACTCAGAAGTCTTTCAATGCTCTAAGAATTCACACACTTAGTGCGTCAGTGATTAGCCGAAGCTATAACGATCTCTCACACTTAGTGCCATCACATTAAATCAAAGCTATCTCTGTATTGCACACTTAGTGCCTCATATAGCTGAAGCTATACCAATTCACACACTAAGTGCTATTTATAGCTGAACTATTTTGAAACGCACACTAAGTGCCAAACATAGTCGATTTATCATCGTACGCAATCGTAGTCACATATATACAAGTTATGCATTATTAAAGCATTAAAAACATAATTGTAACTTCATTTATCATGTACGAACTTACCTCATACTCAGAATTGACGAATCGGATCAATTATTTGATAACCTTCGATTTTCCCCGATCTAAGCCCGATTCCTTTCTTTCTCGATCTATATAAATTCAAAATTAACTCCTTTACTCCTCAATTCATTTGATTTCATCCAAAACACACAATTTGATACATTTTACACATTAACCCTATAATTTCAAATTTTCTTAATTTAGTCCCTAGTTCATAAAAACATAATTTACAACAATTTCAACTAAACCCAAGCTAGTCGAATATCTATAGGCCCAATATCAGCCCATATTTATCAACACTTCACACATTTAACTAGACATTTTACACTTTTCACAAATTAGTCCTTTTTATGTGATTTCACTAAAAATCACTTTACAAAACATGATAATCTATCAACAAATACTCATTTTTCATCATCAAACATTCAAAAACTCAAGCATTCATCAATAGCAAGTTTCAAAATCATCAACACTTTCAAAAATTGAAGCATGGGCTAGCTAGTACTCAAAGCAACGGTCACAAAAATATAAAAATCATCAAAAAACGAGCAAAATGGACATACCTATTTAATCATGCAATGGTCGAATGTTAGAAAGCTTCAACAGCTTCTTCTTCTTTTGTTATTCGGTTGAAGAAAGATGAATGAAACCATATTTTTATGTTTTGGTTTTTTTAATAATACATTAATACATAGTTTACATTTTTACCCTTGGTTATTAAACCATTTAATCATCAAACATTAGGCCATTTATGTCCATTAACCTTATCAAAGGTCTAATTATAACATAAGGACTTCACATTTAATAAGCCATTACAAATAGACACCTTTATCATATAGAATACAACTTTTGCATTTTACGCGATTTAGTCATTTTATCAAATTGAGCTATTAAACAATAAAATTAGCTCACCAAATTTTCACACATACATAATCACATACTATAAACACATAAAATATATTAAAATAATTTTCTGACATTGGATTTACGGTCCCGAAATCACTGTTCCTATTTAGCTAAAACTAGGTTGTTACAACTCTCCCCCTTAGAGATTTTTGTCCCCAAAAATCATACCAGTGAATAGGTTTGGATATTGCTTTCTCATAGCATCCTCGGGTTCCCACGTAGCCTTTTCAACCCGGGTCGATGCCACAATACTTTTTCTAATGCGATTATTTTATTCCTTAGCTCTTTAATCTCACAAACTAAAATCTATATCGGTTCTTCATCATACGACATATCAGGCTGAATTTCAACCTCAGTCAGGGAAATGACATGCGAAGGATCTGATCTATATCTTATTAGCATCGATACATGAAATACATTATGAACCCTTTTCTAACTCAGGTGGCAATAACAATCTATAAGCAATCGGCCCAATACGTTTTACGATCTTATATGGCCGGATGAATCTCAAACTTAACTTGCCTTTACGACTGAACCGAAGTATTTTCTTCTACGGAGATACTTTCAGAAACACGTTATCTCTTATCTGAAACTCAATATCTCTTCTTTTTAAATATGCATATGATTTTTTGACGATCCAAAGCTGCTTTCAGACTATCATGGATTACTTTTACTTTCTCTTCGGTCTCTTTAATCAGATCAACCCCGTGAATCTTATTATCGCTAAGTTTAGTCCAATACAACGGTGTTCGAAACTTCCGACCGTATAAAGCTTCATATGGTGCCATCTTAATATTCGATTGAAAACTGTTGTTATACGCGAATTCAATCAACGAAAAATACTTTCCCCAAGTACCTTCAAACTCAAAAAAGCAACATCTCAACATATCCTCGAGTATCTGAATAACTCGCTCGGATTGACCATCCGTCTGCAGATGAAATGCAGTACTGAAATGTAATTTTGTACCCAGTGCCTCTTGTAGTTTCTTCCAAAACCTCGATGTGAACCTCGGATCTCTATCTGAAACAATAGAAACAGGTACTCCATGTAATCTCACAACCTTGGAGATGTACAACTCAGCAAGCTTGTCAAGTGAATTATCCGTACGCACTGGAATGAAATGTGTTGATTTTGTCAATTTTTCAACTATGGCCCAAATCACATCTTTCATTCTCGGAGATAAAGCTAATCCCGACACAAAATCCATAGTCACTCTATCCCATTTCCACTCAAGAATCATAATCGGTAGCAATAATCCTGAAGGCGCTTGAGGTTCAGCTTTAACTTGCTAACAAATCAAACATTTAGAAACTAACTCTGAAATGTCACGTTTCATACCATTCCACCAATATAATTGTTTCAAATCATTATACATTTTCATGCTTCAAGGATGAATAGATAAACGACTACTATGTGCTTCGTTCAAAATCATCTGAATCAACTTTGAATTTCTCGGAACACATATTCGACCTCTGATAATGCTCTAGAATAATGTATTTTTATGTATTAATCATGTGTTTATTCTGGGCTTGATCCTACTAATTTGAGCTATTTATGTCTTTTTATCGATTTGGGACTAATTTGGAGGCAAAAGCAAAATTAAGGGACAAAAGTGCGAATTTGGAGACACAATGGGCTGATATTGGATGCAGGAAAAAGATTGTGCCAAAAGTGCAAGCATGGAAGACACAAGGACTAAAAACGCAAAAAGAAGAGGTTTTATTTTATAAGACTCCATTTTATTAGGATAATTAATATTAAGATAATTATTAGGATTATTTAATTTTAGGATTTTATTTTAATTATCTTTAATTAATTGTATTTATCTTTTTAGAATTTAAGTTAAATTAGACTATCTCCCAGCACTATAAATAGGGGGTGAAGTGACTCTATTGGGTGTTCGTCTTTTTCTGTAAACACTCTCCCCCTGAAAGTCTAGGCTTTTGTTTCTTCATATTTTCATTCAATAAAATTCCCCTTTCTATTTTTATATTTATTTTCTTTTCCACCATTATCATGAGCCACTAAAACCTATCTAGCCGAAAGTTGTCAATATTTCCCAAAAAGGGTTCTTGAGGCCTAGAATCCGTACTTAGCCTTCTCGCCAAGTATTCATCGTTTCTCCGCACTACGGTTTGACGCTTCCATCCATGGTCCTTAAGAAGTAAGTTTTTCAGCATATGCAAAGGTGGCCGCTTTGTATGTTTTGGAAGGATTGCATAGTCGATTCGTTAACTTACTACGTCAGAGGTTGGTGAGCCAAATAGACAAAATGGCGTGGGATTCGCCATTGAGAAGCGTTGATCTAGCATAGATTACTGGCTAGAGTCAGGTTCCCTAAAAATCGTAAGTCTAATCTTTGGAGCTGGTGGTCGTAGCCGTCCTCTTCCACTATAACTGGCTTACATGAGTTGAGAAGGGTCATTTAAAAGCCAAGGATTGAACCCAAGGCGGAATGAGACAACTGGAGGCTGGAATCTACCAATAAGAATTTCTTTTCCTTCAACTCTCTTTATTATTTTTATTATTTTCGTAATCACAATTTTAGTCAACTTTAGATTCTGTTTTTTTTACTTTTTCCAAATTAAATATTTAATTCTGTTATTTTTTTTATTTTTTTCTGTCACGCAGGCTTTCTTGGGCACGATTCTGCCCAGGATTTCGAGAAACAAGCATTCATATAATCTGATCCCTGAGGATTCGACCTTACTTCCCCTTTACTATTCTTTTTCATTATTTTACAGGGAATAGGATATTTTTGATGCTCTCAACGACCGCATCAGCCTCTGAATCTTAAATAGTCATCTGAATCAACTTGTAACTCTGAATCAAGGCTGGAATCACATTGAGTTCGTTTTGCTAACATTTCATTATCAACATTCTGAGCTTCACAAATTTGCTATAAAAACAACGATTTTGCTTTCAATTTAACTAAAATCGAGCCATCCTCAGATATAGCCAACTGAGTATTCATTGCACGTAGAGCAAACAAAGATTTTTAGCTTAAAGCATCAGTAACAACATTCGCTTTTCCCGGATGATAGTCAATTATTAACTCGTAATCTTTTAACAATTCTATCCATCTCCGCTATCGCAAATTCAAATCTTTCTGAGTCATCAAATATTTCAAACTCTTATGATCTGAATAAACATGGTATTTCTCACCAAACAAATAATGACGCCAAATCTTCAGCGCAAATACAATGGCTGCTAACTCTAAATCGTGTGTCGGGTAATTCTTTTCATGCGGCTTCAACTGTCTTGAGGCATAAGCTATGACTTTGCCTTCCTGCATCAAAACATAGCCCAAACCATTCAATCATGCATCATTATAGATTACAAATTCTTTACCATATTCTGGTTGTACTAACACTGGATCTTCAGTCAAAAGAACCTTCAGCTGATCAAAACTTTTCTGACATTTCTCAGAGCATTCAAAATTTACATCTTTCTAAAGCAATCTTTGTCAACGGAGTTGCAATCATCGAAAAGCCTTTCACAAATTGTCTATAATATCCTGCTAGTTCCAAAAAACTACGAACTTCAGAAACATTTCTCAGAGGTTTCCAATCCATAATCGTAGAAATCTTACTCGGATCAACTCGAATACCTGATGCTGACGTAATATGCCCCATAAAACTAACCTTGCGCAACCAAAATTCACATTTACTGAACTTTGCATATAACTACTTATCACGCAGAGTCTATAATACAATTCTCAATGCTCGGCATTCTCAGTTTCATCTCATGAATATATCAAAATATCATCTATAAACACAACAACAAATTGATCTAGATACGATCTGAAAATTCGGTTCATTAAGTCCATAAAGACTGCAGGAGCATTTGTTAGTCCAAAAGGCATAACTAAGAATTCATAGTGCCTATACCTCGTTCGAAAAGCTGTCTTTGGCACATTAGAGTCTCTAACTGTCTTTGGCACATCAGAGTCTCTAACTCGTAACTGGTAATAGCCCGATCTCAAATCTATCTTTGAAAACACTGTAGCCCCTTTTAACTGACCAAACAAATCATCTATTCTGGGCAGAGGATATTTATTCTTGATCTTCACTTTGTTAATTCCTCTGTAGTCTATACACATTCTCATCGTGCCATCTTTCTTTTTCACAAATAACACAGGAGCACCCCAAGGCGAGAAACTCGGTCTTGCAAACCCTCTATCTGTCAATTCTTGCAACTGAGCTTCTAATTCCTTTAACTTTATAGGTTCTATTTTGTACAAAGCTATCGATATCGATGTTGTACCTGGCATTAACTCAAAGCCAAACTCAACCTCTCGGATCAGTGGTAAACCCAGTAACTCTTTGAGAAACACATCTAGATACTCACATACAACTGGCACTGATTCTATCTTCTTTTCAGTCACTTTCGTATCAATCACATAAGCAAAATAAGTTTCGCAACCTTTTCTCACATATCTCTAAGCTAACATCAATGGAATCACTACTGGAAAACCATTCAGATCATCTGACTCAATCCAAATAATCGCATTATTCTGACATCTCAAATCTATCATTTTTCTTTTACAATTCACAATTGCATCATGCAACGTTACCCAATCCATACCCAGAATTATATCAAACTCGTCAAATGGCAACAACATTAAATCAGCCGGAAAGTAATTATCTCGAATCATCAATGGATAGTTCTTGCACACTTTATCAACCAACACACACTTTCCTAAGGGGTTCAATACTTTAATTACAAATTCAGTATACTCTACAGGCAAAATCTTACTGGATACTAAATGTTCACATACATAAGAATGAGTTGATACTAGATCTGTCAATGTAATAACTTTAGTATCATAAGGAGTAAAAGTGCCGGTAATAACATCTGGAGATAACACTTCTTTGCTAGCGCAAATAGCGTAGGCTCGTACAGGTGCTCTGGCATTAGATCTCGTGGTAGTGTCTCATGTCACACCTCTACCACCACTTACATTGCCTGAATTTCTGGGCGATCTACCTGTAGCTGTAGTGTTACTCGACCTCGTGTTCTGAATATTATCTTTTTCAACTAACTCTAGACAATCTTTAATAAAGTGATCTCGTGAACCACAACTATAACAAGTTCTATTATTACTTTTCCCTCAACAATCTTCGTAATGTCGTCTTCCACATTGTTGACACTCAGGCTTAACATCTTTTATGTTACCAACACTCGATATTGATGTGACTTGAGCATTAGGGTTGGTGTATTGCTTTCCATGATCTCTATTCTGATATCCTACTGAAGCTGTCGATCGGTTAAAATAATCTCTAGATTTCTTTGATGAAGAATGATAAGATTTATTCATTGATCTCTTCCTCGAATCTCTTGCCTCTGAATCAGCTTTTCTCTTTCCTTTACTGAGATCTTCAACTTTACAAGCCCTCTCAACAAATACTACAAACTCTTTCAATAAAAGTATCCCAACTAACAATATTATCTCTTCATTCAACCCGTCAACAAATCTTTTACACATGATTTCCTCAGTAGACACATATTCTTGGGTATATTTTCTTAACTGTACAAATTCTCTTGCGTACTTAGTGACAGTCATTCGATCTTGTTTCAATTCTCGAAACTCTTTATGTTTCTAATCGAGAAATCTTAGGCTTATGTATTTTTTCAGAACTCAATCTAAAAGAATTCCCAGGTAACCCGTTCTCTAAGAACCACCGATGTCAACATTTTCCAGCAGTGATATGCATCATCTCTAAGCAAAGATACTACGCATTTGATAAATTCTTCCAAAGTACAAGATAACTCATCAAATACTCTAATTGTGTTCTCTAACCAGAACTCAGCCCTCTCAGCATCATCATCAACTATAGCCCGAAACTCTTTAGCCCTGTGTTTATAAATCTTATCAACAGGTGGCTTACTCAATCGAATCGAATCTATCGCTTGTGGTACAATTGAGACTTGTTTAGAAACAAGAGGGGTAAAGGTTGTTGAGCAGTCGAATTCGTTCGTAAGAATTCTACGAACCATTCACTCATCATTTGGAAGAAGGCTTGCTTGGCCTCTCTTACCTGACTACTAGAAATAGGCCTAGAATCAGCCAGCGCAGCCCCTGAGTGGAAGCAGGCACATTATTTTCAACATCGTCGACTATTGCTCGTTCAAGATCCATTTACTATATAAAAACACATATTAATTGTCAAGAATCATCACACTATCACAATTTATATGTATGGCATGTATAGCCAGACTCTCATTCGCTATGTTAGTCCTAGAATCGACTAAACCGTAGCTCTGATATCAATTAATGTAACACCCCTAACCAATATCCAATGCCTGAATAGGGTTACGAGGCATTACCAGACAATTCAGCTCATTCACATACGTTTATACATTCATAATCAAAATCCATTTACAATGCCCCTAATAAGGCTCTAGGAGACCTTAAAACATGCTTAAGAATGGTTTGGGACTAAACTGATCACCTATAAAAATTTCTAAACACTTAGAAAAAATTTACATACATAGGTCACATGCCCGTGTAAACAGGTTGTGTGCCTCACATGACTACAAGACACACCCGTGTCCTAGGCCGTGTGAAAATAGAGCATACATACTAACTTGAACCACACGACCGGAGATAAGCCCATGTGCCTTGGCTGTGTGAAACTAGAGGTGTTACTGACTTGGGTCACACGGCCAACCACATGCCCGTGTGTCTACCCCTTGTACCCTTCGAATTGGCCATACACGCCCATATGCCTAGGCTGTGTGCCTCACACGGTCATCAAACACGCCCGTGTGTCTAATCCATGCTCGAGACTAACTTAAATTCGTATGGCTACCCTAGAGGACACACGACCATGTAACATAGCTGTGTGTCGCACACGACCGAGACAAAAGCCCATGTCTCTGCCCGTGTGAACAAAAATAGGCCATTTGAAACGCCAATTTGCCAACCTTTTCTCATGCATACATAGCTACCAAATTGTATCATTTCAATCCATATATAAGCAACCAAAACATTCTATTCCAAACACATAACAAGCTATCTATCATCAACCAATTCAACTACTAAGTTATATATACAAATATACCAAAACAAGCCAACATATAATGCATTATAAGCATCACATAAACTACTTATCAAGCACAAAACTTAAGCCAACTTAAATGATTAAAACATACCTACATTTACATCATTAACAAGCCAAAATCACATGGCTAACATCATAACCCAAGACATACCAAAATGACACTAGCCTGTACATGCCGTATACCATATATACAAAGCTTCAAAAATACCAACGAGTTGATTTGATAGTGTGATGATGGTTCTCGATGATTACTGATGTCCGAGCTAGCTTTGATACTCTATAAAACAAAGACAAATATCACACAGTAAGCTTCATATCTTAGTAAGCTCGTACCAAATATACTCAACAGTTCATATAATACAAAGCATCAATTAATAAACACTTAGTAGTTCTTATATCATCATTCAATTCTAATCCACCACCATTTAACATGTATATACAAATTCATCAAGCTTCATACACATAGTATTAACTACCACATAGGCATCGTACATACCTGAACTTTCCTGTATTTATTTATTTCATTCTCACCTCTTTGTTCAATACATTAATTTGTTCGGAAGTCTTTCAATGTTCTAAGAATTTGCACACTTAGTGCATCAGTGATTAGCCAAAGCTATAACAATCTCGCACTCTAAGTGCCATCACATTAAACTGAAGCTATCTCAGTATTGCATACTTAGTGCCTCATATAGCCGCAGCTATTCCAATTCACACACTAAGTGCTATTTATAGCTCAAACTATTTTGAAACGTACAATAAGTGTCAAACATAGTCAATTTATCATCGTAAGCAACCGTGTCACATATATACAATTTATGCATTATTAAAGCATTAAAAACATAATTATAACTTCATTTATCACGTACGAACTTACCTCATACTCAAAATTGATGAATCGGATCAATTACTAGATAACCTTTGATTTTCCCCGATCTAAATCTGATTCCTTACTTTCTTGAGCTATATAAATTCAAAATTAACTGTTTTACTCCTCAATTCATTCGATTTCATCTAAAACACACAATTTGGGACATTTTACACATTAACCCTATAATTTCACATTTTTTCAATTTAGCCCCTATTTCATAAAAACATAATTTACAACAATTTCAACTAAACCCAAGCTAGCTGAATATCTATAGGCTCCATATCAGCCCATATTTATCAATATTTCACACATTTAACCAACATTTTACACTTTACACAAATTAGTCCTTTTTATGCAATTTTACTAAAAATCACTTCACAAAACGTGATAATCCATCAACAAATACTCATTTTCCATCATCAAACATTCAAGAACTCAAGCATTCATCAATGGAAACTTTCAAAATCATCAACACTTTCAAAAATTGAAGCATGGGCTAGCTAGTACTCAAAGCAATGATCACAAAAACATAAAAATCATCAAAAATCGAGCAAAATGGACTTACCTATTTAATCATGCAATGTCTTGATCGTAATGTAAATCATGATAAGTTTTATAATTTATGAATGTCCGTTCTTGAAAACTAACTATTATCACGACAAAGGCAAGTGCACCTTTTCGAACAGTAGTATAGCTTATGGCAAGACCGGGATGTCGAACCCAAACGAACGAAAAGTACTATTATTAACTTTCTTTTTATTATCTAGCCTAAAAATAAAGGGGTTTGTTTTATCTAAACTAATTAATAAACTAAGAATGCACAAAAAATAAATTGGGGAAATAACTATTGGGAAAACTGAATGATTTGGACAATACCTAAGGGAAAAATACACCTAGACTTCACTTCTTACTGACTCTGAATCAGAAGATTTATTCACTTGACTTGATTCGTAGAAATTCCTAATTTATATTATTATCTTTCTCGAGACTAACAACGTCTAACCCTAGGTTGATTAATTGAAATCTCTTTCTAATTACCACCCTAGTGTTGCATTAACTCGATCTATAGATTCCCTTATTAGGTTTCACCCTAATCCAGCAAAATCTTGTCACCCTATCTCTAGGCGTGCAATCAACTCTGCTTAATTATGTTAGATCTACTCTTAGACAGGGACTTTTGCTCCTCTGAATAAGCACATCAATATTTGAATCATTATCTTGGAATATTAATGTAACACCCCGTACCCGAGTCCGTTACCGGAGTTGAACACAAGGTGCACACAGACTTAACTTACTGATTTTCACAGTCCATTTAAAATATTTCCAGACAAGCTGGTTACTGCATCACTGTCGCCTTAAAAATCATATCTTGAGTTTCAAAACTCGAAAACTGATTCCGTAAATTTTCCCTGAATTTAGACTCATATATCCATCCGTGGATTTATTTCTAGAATTTTTTGGCTGGGCCAATTGGTACAGTTTATTAGTTAAAATCAGCCCTGTTTCAGGGTTCGACTACACTGACCTTTGCGCATTACGACCTGGATATCTTCTTGTACAGAGCTTCAATGCTCATGTCGTTTGTTTCTAATGAAACTAGACTCAAAGGGGAATCTATATATATAAGGTATGACTTCTAATTGTTTCTGGATAATTTATGGTAAATTTTCAAATACGAAACAGAGGATCCAGAAACCGTTCTGGCCCTGTCTCACGAAATCTTGAATATCTCTTAAAATCAGACTCATATGACCGTTTCGTTTCTTTCATATGAAATTAGGTTCATCAAGGTTCAATTTTATAATTTATTCACTATTTAATTCCATTCCTACTATTTTTAGTGATTTTTCAATCTCACATCACTGCTGCTGTCAGCATCTGTTACTAAAGCAAACATTGACTATTTCATAATTCTTCCATGGCCAAACTATAATTCATCATACATGACACAAATTATGGCCACCTTATCAAAATTAAGGTTTCTAAGACTCGTGACTATAGGTTTTAGAACCCCACTCAACCGACCACATAGGCCATTTTCACATGGCTTAAAGTTTCTGACCCAAAATTCAACAAAACAAAATAGCCTATACATGCCAAATGTTCTCCTAGATCGACTAAGAAGACAATACCAAAAATTGCTCGCGGTGTGATGACTTCGATGACGGTTCCGAGCACTCAAAAGAGACGAGTCCAAGAGACCTAAAAGGGTCACAAGAAAACACCGAGTGAGTTTATAACTCGATAAGTCATAAGCATTTCACAACCAAAATTATCACAAAATGAAACAATGAAACGGGCTATATACTCCATCCATACCGAACTACACCATGGTCCCTTAGACCCTTGATTCAATCTCATACCAGTTTACCCAATGACATTTCATATACTATTCAATAGGATAATTGTGGCATTTCCATACATCATCTCATTTTCGCTACAATCATGCAATTAATGAACTTTCATCTATTCCACAATACCTTATTTACGTGACCACAATTGTAATTATCACATAGGTACAAAACTTACCAAGCTCAACCCGGCGTGAACATAGAGCCTATTCGCCATGAGCTCAAGGTACTTACTCTTTCCGCTGTCCACGATCAACTCGATAAGGTCACACCTCCATGTGAGTAACCGATCGAACATATATATTAAATTCGCACACGTAGTGCTTAATAATCGATCACGCACACTTAGTGCCATGTGATTTAAGCTCGCACACATAGTGCCATATAATTTAAGTTCGCACACTTAGTGCCATGTAATTTAAATTCGCACACTTAGTGCCATATATTTCAAGCTTGCACACTTAGTGCCAATCTTGTCACCGCGCCCACTTATTGCCCGCACACTTAGTGCCGGACCAAACACTCTACACATTTCACTACCTTGTTACATTCAATAATGTCATCATTCCATACACATACATATCATCTCATTAAACACAATTGCACAGATATTAAGATCATTTAAGTCAATACCAAATATATGCTTAATGACTTACTTTGTGTTAGGTAAAACGGTTCCAACTCGGCTACTCGACGTTCTTCCCTTTGCTTTTGCTTGATTCGCCTCCTCTAACTTCTTGAGCTAAATCAATAAATTAACTAGTTTAACCTTCTTGCCAAATATTTATATCAAAATACTAATGATTTCATAGCATAGGAGACACATGGCAAATTTATATCTTTCTACCTTATGTTCTTAAGCTATTCGACTTATAGCCAATTATCTAAGTCAAGATAAAATCATCGATTTGCCTAACTATAGCCGAATGTGCAACATCAATCTATCATTTCCACTTCATTTAACATTCCATATAGCGAACATTACTTGTATATGTACCCATAAATAAAACGTGAGAATTTAACAAAGTTACCTTTGAAAGACTCACCGAACAACATGGAAATGTCCAGCTTTGGACAGCATTGAATTTTCAAATGAGACATGCATTAAACTTAACCGAATTTGTCATAAAATTTACAACATTGGACAGCATGTAAAAAGCAAATTAAGGCAACATAATAAGATAGTCACAATTGCACACGTCAACACATATTTGAGCAGCCATACCACACCATTTACTTTACTTCATTCTTTTATTAATCTCTTCATGCTTCATCACAACAACATCAAAACACCAACCAAGAAAGACAACCTCCATGGCCGAACTTCATCTCCATTCAAATAGCAAAGAAATCTAAGCCATAGGCTAGGTAGGTTTCAAACTAACAACTAAAACATGCATGAATCTTAAGGAAACATCAAACATACCTCAATCTAGTTGCAAGCATGGCCAAGCTTCTCCAAACCCCCCCTCTCCCTCACTCACGGCAATTGAAAAAAAATAAGAAAGGATGAGCACTTTTTTTTTCCTTTGTTCAATTCACGGCAAAATGGGGGGAAGGGCATCCACTCACTCATCTTTTTTTTCCATTTCTTTATTACTAGCTTTTATTTTATTGTTTCCTACATACATCACTAGCATAACATGTTTGAGACATGTTTCCTTTGCCCATCATCCTTGTCATGGCCGGCCATTAGCAAATAAAAAGGGGAATTTGACATGCAAGTCCACCCCTTTGATCACATGCACTAATAGGCCACTTTACATTTGCCTAGCACATTTCTAATTTTCTCACATAAGTCCTAATCACTAAAATTCACCTACAATTAAGCAAAATTCAATTAGGGAATTTTCACACATGCATATTCACATATTTAGACAGTGACTATCATTCTCAAATAATTTAGTGACTCGATTTAGCGGTCCCGAAACCGCTTTCCGGCTAGGGTCACTTTAGGACTGTCACAATTAAAGTAAGAATTAAGAACTCATAATTAAGAACAAGCCAAATATTTATCATACAATTCAGATAATAATAACAAGATCCATCTTAGGTTTCATTACCCTTAGGTATTTAGGGGGTTTAGTTCATATTCATGAAAGAACACATCTCAAAAGAATAATGATAACAAAACATAAAGAAAACATAAGAACTCTTGAAGGGAATTGAAGGTAGATCTTCAGTCTTGAAGGAGAATCCGGCTTCTGAGATGGATCAATCAGCTTTCTTCGAGTAATTCCCTACCTCCTAGGGTGTTTATATAGGATTTAGAATGCTTTTAAACCCTCAAGAGTGGCCTTTTCTGAATAAGACTAGACTTGGGCTCAGCAGGGACATGCCCGTGTGACATGCCCGTGTGCGATTGCTTCAAACCGTGTTCGAGTCTGTTGAATGGACATGAGCATGTGAACTACCCGTGTGAGGAAGTCCAGGCCGTGTTGATTTCCCATGCTGACCCATTTTCTCCGTTTTTGGCCCGTTTTTTGCTCTTTTTACTCTCCTATGCTCTCCTAAGTATAAAACATGAAATTAAAGGATTAGGAGCATCGAATTCACCAATTCTAAGGATAATTCATCCAAAATTATGCTAAGCATCAGATAAAAATATGTATAAATTGCGGTTTATCAAATACCCCCACACTTAAGCGTTTTCTTGTCCTCAAGCAAAATCCTCAACTCACAATCAAAATAAATTCTTCTCAACTTATAATTCTCATCAATAGTAACTCAAAATAATCCATAAGTAATCATACATTGAAAATTCAACTCAAAGCACATCAAAGTTTCAAACATTCCAAGTTGAGCATTTTATCACGAAAACCTAGGTGTCTCCCCTCATTTAAGTAATCACCTTTGATTCAAAATATCACAGAGTTTCACATCCTTACTTAAAGATTTAGTCAAATCACTCGAGGTGTTTAAGGACAAGAAATTTAGCACTCAACAGTCAATATGAAAAGTTATTACCATAGGCTTACGTGAAAATCAAATCTCCACCACTATATATTGAGATGATACATCAATCAAAAGGTCTTTAGAGGATTGTAACGTGACTTTGGTTAGGGGGTGTGGTTACAAGCTGAAAAAGAAGGTTAGAATCGAGATTGAATTGAAAAATTACCTAACTAGAAAAATACTACAACTTGATAAATTACATTTCTTGTAACACCCCGTACCCAAGACCGT